>NC_058050.1:30708589-31008589 GCF_020085105.1 Siniperca chuatsi
GTGATGTGTTTTTATCTGTTAGCAGGTGGCTACCAAATAACCTAAGTTGATGTTATTTATGCTTCACACAGACAGTCTTTGCATGCAACTAACTAACTCTTAACTTAGAACTGTTAGCTTACAGATCACACACATATACTTCAATTTGGCCTTAAACACAACCACACACGGCAAAGAAGAACTTTAAAGCTTTCGGACCACGAGTGTTCATGCTTGTGCACGTGAGGCATATGGAAGCAGAACAAAAAAACATACACACATATACAAGCACCCAGACGTGTGCAAACACACACACGCACACAAACACCCTTTTGTTCTTTAGTTTAGTGCATTTTAGTTATGTTTCAACTTGTGTGTTTTGCTTTTGTTTATCTTGATGAGAGCACGATAGATTATATTTTCATGATGACCCCAAAAGAGCGTGGTGACATGAAAATGCAAAGACTGGGGGCGCTGTTTTGCTTATTGCATTTGAATATTGTCCACTGTATAGCAAGTTAAGTCTTTGAAAATGAAATGCAGTTTTCATATTCAAATTGTTAGAAAATTTCATTTTCATTTTGACTTAAATATTGCTTACATAAATGGAAAATCAGGTTACATGGTTTATATTTCATTTTCAAATTTGAATTAACATTTGAATATTGTCCACTGTAAAGCGGGTTACAACTTTATTATTAAATTAAATGTCAAACAGCTTTTCCATTTTAATTTTAATATAGTCATAAAACACCCATATAAGTATATGAAAATGACAATTGAATTATTGCATTTTCATATTTACTTAACTAATATATACATACATGTAGAAAATTATAATGCTATTGTGGAATTAAGTTTTAATTTTCCAGATTACATTATCATTTGAATATACAGTGGTGTGAAAAAGTGTTTGCCCCCTTCCTGATTTTAAATCAGTTTTTAGATGAAGGTTGTTATTATTAAGGGAAAACAAAATCCAAACCTACATGGCCCTGTGTGAAAAAGTGACTGCCCCACCTGTTAAAACATAACTTAACTGTAGTTTATCACACCTGAGTTCAATTTCTCTAGCCACACCCAGGCCTGATTACTGCCACACCTGTTCTCAATTAAGAAATCACTTAAATAGCACCCGCCTGACAATGTGAAGTAGACTATAAAGCCATTTCTAAAGCTTTGGGACTCCAGCGAACCACAGTGAGAGGCATTATCCACAAATGGCGAAAACATGGAACAGCGGTGAATCTTCCCAGGAGTGGCCGGCCGACCAAAATTACCCCAACAGCGCAGCAACGACTCATCCAAGAGGTCACGAAAAGTAACAACATCCAAAGAACTGCAGGCCTCACTTGCCTCAGTTAAGTGTTCATGACTCCACGATAAGAAAGAGACTGGCAAAAATGGCCTGCATGGCAGAGTTCCAAGACGAAAACCACTGCTGAGCAAAAAGAACATTAAGGCTTGTCTCATTTTTGCCAGAATACATCTTGATGATCCCCAAGACTTGGGGGGAAAATACTCTGTGGACTGAGGAGACAAAAGTTGAACTTTTTGGAAGGTGTGTGTCCCATAACATCTGGTGTAAAGTAACATTTCAGAAAAAGAACATACCAACAGTAAAATATGGTGGTGGTAGTGTGATGGTCTGGGGCTGTTTTGCTGTTTCAGGACCTGGAAGACTTGCTGTGATAAATGGAACCATGAATTCTGCTGTCTTCCAAAAACTCCTGAAGGAGAATGTCCAGCCATCTGTTTGTGACCTCAAGCTGAAGCAAACTTGTGTTCTGCAGCAGGACAATAATCCAAAACACACCAGCAAGTCCACCTCTGAATGGCTGAAGAAGAACAAAATGAAGACTTTGGAGTGGCCTAGTCAAAGTCCTGACCTGAATCCTATTGTGATGCTGTGGCATGACCTTAAAAAGGCAGTTCATGCTCAAAAACCCTCCAATGTGGCTGAATTACAACAATTCTGCATAGATGAGTGGGCCAAAATTCCTCCACAGCGCTGTAAAAGACTCATTGCAAGTTATCGCAAACGCTTGATTGCAGTTGTTGCTGCTAAGGGTGGCCCAACCAGTTATTAGGTTTAGGGGCAATCACTTTTTTTACACAGGGTCATATAGGTTTGGATTTTGTTTTCCCTTAATAATAACAACCATTTAAAAACTGCATTTTGTGTTTACTTGTGTTATCTTTGACTAATATTTAAACTTGTTTCATGATCTGAAACATTTAAGTGTGACAAACATGCAAAAAAATAAGAAATCAGGAAAGGGGAAAAAACACTTTTTCACACCACTGTAGTATATGCTTCTATACACTACTGCGAGAAAAAAAGCAAACTGGTCAGGTGGCAAGACTTGAAGTGGGCCCACTTACAGGCTTCTCTTGAGAGACTTGCAGGGGTGGGTAATAACGCGTTACAAGTAACGCAAATGAATAGAAAAGTTGTTTCTTTTAGGAATGGTAACTTTTCACGTTCCTTTTTAAAACTGTACTTTCACTACTACTGTACTGTAATCTCCTTTTAACTTTGCAACATTTTTTTACTCCCTTTGTTACTAGTCTGCTATCTCTTTTCTCTAATTTGTATTGGTTGCTATTTCTTTTATAGCGATGCCTAATGGTGAATTCATTAAATTGAATGTCAACGGTGAAACTGATCATGGCTTTCACTCAGTAGGCTACCACTTGTTACTTATTCTTACCCAGCTTCATTCAACAATGGGCTGATCCTGTGTTATTGCCACAATAATTATTTACATTGTAAAGATTATGTTCATAGATGCTTTAGGAATAATTATATTGTTTTGGGTACCTGTGCTATTGGAGAAGGCAAATCATATGCAGTAAGCCCTTCCTATCAAAGCAAGTGGTGTGGTTGGCTACATGCCCACATCAAGATAACAACAGATATAGGCATTAATAGCAGGCTAGGCAGATAGCAAGTATGATATTTTAAACGGGTAATATGTAAGAATTAAGACTACTCTCCACCTGTCGAATTCATACTCCAGAAGAATAGGGGGCAGCATATCAGGTCATAACTTGTGCTAACTATCGTTAGCAAGTTAGCTCAGTTAGCCATGCAGCTAACTGGAACCAGAACCAGGAAACGTAACTGGGATCAGCAGCCTCCCAGTGAACACGGCCAGACCAGGACCAAACGCAGTCTCCGAGACTGACGGAGGCCAGTTTGACGACAGGGAATACAGTACCGAGGTGATTTACAGTGGCTCCGACCAGGACTCTAACCCCGGGGGACGAGGAAAGGGCGGGTTCAGGCCGGGACACGACAGGCATCAAGTGGGAGAGGAGTGAGAGTTAGGTTGGGCATCAGAGAGGCAGCGACAGCGTGTGGGGCCAGAATATTTTTCAAATCTAACTCGGTGAATTTCGACCAAACCAGAGTTGGTGATTGTTGGGACAGTGGGAAGACTAACCAAGATGGTTTTGATGAGTTTTATTTTATTTCTGTCGAGTAGGAATGAATTGTGTTTTATTATGAGTTAACAAGGCAATTAAGCTGGTCTTCGGTGAAAGAGAGAGACGTGAATTCAGAAGGTGTATGGTTGTATTTTTCAGTTTGATAAGGAAAATAGGTTTAAGAATATTTCCTTTCTTGGCATTTTGTTAGTTTATTTTGTTTATTTATTAGACTAAAAAAGCTAAGAGAGCTTGTGTAATGTCAGACGGTGTAGTCCCTCATTCGTTCAGGAATGTTCCATCTTAGAAAAGGTTTCAATCGTAGTCATCTGGACACTGTTTTCAGAATCAAGACGGCTGGGAGCTGAAACGTCTTGATTCTGAAAACAGTATCCAGATGACTATTGTAAAACATGTCAATTGACAACACATGTTTCTTTCCTCAGAGTTGAAAGAATGCCACATAGAGGTAGGAGGGTTGCCATATTTACAGTGGCACAAGAAACCCTCATTGTGGATATGGTTCGTGAGAACAACCTCATCAGACTCCGGGAGATCAGAGACAAAGTCATTGCCGATAATGTCAACTTTGAGAGCATTGATGATGTCAGCTTGGCCACAATAGACAGAGTTCTCCGGCGCCAAAAGATGCGGATGAAACAGGTCTATAGGGTTCCCTTTGAGCGCAACTCTGCGCGACACAAAGACCTACATTACGAGTATTTGCAAGTAAGTATACATCCATGTTCACAGTACAGTTAGTGGACATACTGTGTTGCTCAGTGGCCTACATTACTTCTGGACAATACTGTGCTGCCTGATTGACTGTTGCACTTGTGCACTTTCACATTTTCACAGAGGATATTACAGTTGGATGCGATGGCCAGACCTCATGAGTACCTCTTCCTGGATGAGGCTGGCTTCAACCTGCAGAAACGAAGGCAAAGAGGCCGTAACATCATTGGCCAAAGAGCCATCACTGAGGTTCCTGGCCAACGGGGGGGTAATATTACTCTTTGTGCGGCCATGGGTTTGGAGGGGCTTGTCCACCGGCATGCTGTCCTTGGGTCTTACAACACCCAACGTCTCCTCACCTTCCTAGAGGAGCTAAAAGACATCCTCCAGGGCCGCCAACAACACCATCCTGGGCCTGCACATCACATTTATGTGATCATTTGGGACAATGTACGCTTCCACAAAACAAACCAAATCAGAGAGTGGTTCACCACCAACAGGAACCACTTTTTAAACGTCTGTCTGCCACCCTACTCCCCTTTCCTGAACCCTATAGAGGAGTTCTTCTCATCGTGGAGATGGAAGGTTTATGACAGACAACCATACACTAGAGAGAACCTCCTAAGGGCAATGGAGCTGGCCTGTGTTGACATCCCAGTGGAGGCCTTCCAAGGATGGATTTGCCATTCCAGGGCGTTTTTCCCGCGGTGCCTGGCAAGAGACAATATAGCCTGCGATGTGGATGAGGTGATGTGGCCCGATGCAGCTCAGCGACATGATGCCGCACAGTGATTGTGGTGTGTGTGTGGTGTGAATAAAGTAAATAAAAACTTCACACCCTGATCATGTTTTCAAGAGTACTGTTGTGTGCAATAGATTCTGTTTTTGCATTGAGTTGTGTTACAGTAGTGTACATGCAGAATTTACTATAGATTTATACTCTTCATATGAAACTCACAAATCTAAATGCCTAATCCTCTGCAGAGATCTAAGAACATCCATTACTGTAAAGTTTCTAAAAATATGCATTGGCAGTTATGAAACAAAGAACCTTCTCACAAATTGAGCATTGTGTTTTCAATTGTTTTGCTGTAGTGTGTAATGATGTGTATAGTGTTTACATTTTTGAAAGCTTCGAGCTGCTCTTTTGGTGCAGCTCTTGAGTTTTGAAGTGAGAAGGTGTGGTTGTGTTTATGTAGCTTTAGAAAAGGGTGTTGTGTTTAGACATTGGGGAACATGGAGGAAACGTTTGTGATTTGTTTTAGCATTTGAGAAAAACTGTAAACACCTAAAGAAAATTAACACCTCTGAAATAGCACAACAAAATAGGAGAATTAAATGTGGACTCTTAAACATCAGATCTTTGTCATCTAAAGCTGTACTCGTGAATGATTTAATATCAGAGTATCATATTGACTTATTTTGTCTTACTGAAACCTGGCTGGATCAAGAATATGTTAGCCTAAATGAATCCACTCCTCCCAGTAATATTAATACTCATATTGCTCGAGGCACCGGCCGAGGAGGTGGAGTTGCAGCTATCTTTGACTCAAGCCTTTTAATCAACCCTAAACCTAAACTAAATTATAACTCATTTGAAAGCCTTGTTCTTAGTCTTTCACACCAGACCTAGAAAACACAACAGCCAATTCTATTTGTTATACTGTACCACGCTGCTGGTCCTTATTCTGAATTTTTATCTGCATTCTCAGAGTTTTTATCAAGTTTAGTCCTTAAAACAGATAAAGTAATTATTGTAGGTGATTTCAATATTCATGTGGACGTTGAAAATGATAGTTAGTACTGCGTTTATCTCACTATCAGATTCGATTGGCTTTTGTCAGAGTGTACATAAACCCACTCACTGTTTTAACCACACCCATGACCTTGTTTTGGTATAGGGCATTAAAATTGAAAATTAAATAGTCTTTCCACAGAATCCTTCATTATCGGTCCATTATTTAATAACTTTTAAGCTTATATTAATGGACTCCATGCCATTATGTAGATGTAGTGCGCATGTGCCAATGTGCATGCCTGTTGCCGTCGCTCTGTCAGCCCGACAGGGATCACACTAGGAGCGGTAAGCGGAAAGGCGGCGGGCTTGCTTGGGTTTGTGAATTCTCACATGCCATTGTTGTGGCTGTTTACATCACTCCTTCTGCTAACCCAGCATCGGCGACTCAACACCTGAGTGCACTCATATTAATCTTAGGTGACTTCAACCATGTCAGTCCCCTTGGGTAGGTCAGTACACAACCTGGTTCACCTCAAACCCTGCTATGTGCCTCTGATTAAAAGGCAGCCTGCAACCACAAGGACAGTGAGGAGATGGTCAGAGGAGGCCTATGAGACACTGCAGGAATGTTTTAAGGTGACAAACTGGGATACATTCTGTGAGCCTCATGGAGAGGACATTGATGGATTCACTGAGTGCATCACTGGCTACATTAACTTCTGTGTGGACTGCGATGTCTCAACTAAGATGGTCCATTGTTATCCAAATAACAAACCATGTGTAACAAAAGACATCAAGGACATCCTGAATGCCAAGAGGAGGGCCTTTACCGATGGTAATAGGGAGGAGGTGAGGACAATCCAGGCTGACCTGAAGGTGAAGATCGGGGAGGCCAAGGATAAGTACAGGAGGAAGCTGGAGTGGAAACTCCAGCAGAACAACATGAGAGAGGTCTGGAGCGGCATGAGGAGCATTACTGGCTTCAGACCGTGAAGGAGAGGAGCCTTCAACTCCTCTCCTTCAGCAGAGGAGTTGAAGGCAGCTTGGACGGGGCCAACAAACTTAATCTATTCTTTATAGATTCAACACACTGGCTCCTGCTCATCCCCCCTCTAACTCAGCTGCTGTCTGCCCTCAGACTCCTCTGAGTCCACTGCTCTCCCCTCCTCCATCTTCCTGGGAGAGTCCTACTCCCCCCTCAACTGGTGCCGCATCCCAGTGGCTCCAAGGACTACAGACCGGTGGCACTGACCTCCCACATAATGAAGACCCTGGAGAGACTGGTGCTGGAACAACTGCGGCCCATGGTCAGACCCCCTTCAGTTCGCCTACCAGCCCTGGCTGGGAGTTGAGGACGCCATCATCTTCCTGCTGATCTGCATCGACACCCACCTGGACAAGCCGGCAAGCACGGTGAAGATCATGTTTTTTGACTTCTCCAGTGCTTTCAACACCATCTGGCCAGTCCTGGTGGGTGAGAAGCTGACAATGATGCAGGTGGTTGCCCCCCTCGTGTCCTGGATTGTTGACTACCTGACTGGCAGACCACAGCATGTGCGTCTGCAGCACTGTGTGTCGGACAGCGTGGTAAGCTACACTGGGGCCCCTCAGGGGACTGTCCTCTCTCTCTCCCTCTTCACCATCTACACCACAGACTTCAGCAACCACACAGAGTCCTGCCACCTTCAGAAGTTTTCTGTTGTCTCTGTTGGGATGTGATTCTGTTGGAATCACATCCCAATTTGGGTTCGGGAAGCAGACACCTCCACATTTAAGAGCAGGCTTAGGACTTTCCTCTTTGATAAAGCTTATAGTTAGGGCTGGCTTGGGTGAGCACTGAACCCTTACTTATGCTGCTACAGGCCTAGACTGCCGGGAGACTTCCCATGATGCACCTCTTTCCTTCTCTCCCTCTCTGCAGCGGCGGATGGCCGCCCACCACTGAGTCTGGTTCTGTCCAAGGTTTCTGCCTCTTAAAGGAAGTTTTTTCTTGCCACTGTTGCCAAATGCTTGCTCATGGTGGGATTTGTTGGGTCTCTGTAAATAATATTATGAGTATGGTCCAGACCTGCTCTATAGGAAAAGTGCAATGAGATTATGAATTATGAATTGGTGCTATATAAATAAAATTTAATTGTTATTATTGTAACATTAGACTATTATTGTAGTACTAAATTGTAGTCTGCTTCTTTCACTCAACATAGTGTTAGGGTGAAATGTCAAAGTCAGTGATAGGGACACAGGGGCGACTGTAATGGATGACTGAGTTGACTAAACCTACAGAAACTTTGGTGTATTCCTTTAAACCAGCAGTGTCTCAGTGTTGCTTTTGCAGAGTTGTGGTTGCAAGACATGCACAAACATACCCTGAGTTCTGGTTCTGCCATCATCAACCCCTGAGGCCAGAGACTCCATCATCTCAGCCCTTTTACAGTGAAACTCTGCGGGGACCATAAGACCCCTGGCCACAGCTCTCTCCATGGTCCTTTCCATCTGTCTGAAGTAGCCTCCTCTGCCGTCCTGTCCAAACTGCCTCTGCACAGACAACATACCACACAGGTCAGGTTGATAAAAGTGCAAGAGTTAAAGTACTCAGATACCCAAACATGTGCTACTGCATCACATGCACACAGAGAGAAACCAGTGCCAGACCGTAAACACACGACAATGGAAAATTCATGAAATCGTGAAAATGTATGGCTCAATGACTACATCAACTTTTATCTTGAAATGTATAACTCAGCACCAGTATATCACATATGGCTTTACTTAACCATGTTTGGTATAGTTTGTTTGGTGTGGTTGACAGAAACTGTCAAAGTTGCCATTTTTGACTATTAAAATAAAATTAACAGCATATAATAAACTCCACATTAACTTTGCTTTAAGGGGCGTCCTTTCTTTGCTTGAACGTATTTATTTTATTTTAACATTTAAAAATTAGACCTGTAGTCACTTTTTACAAAATGTGTCTAGAACTGATAAAATGGTATAAACAGAAGCCGACGGGTTAGTCATTGTTCAAACTAAACCAGGCAATAAAAACACTTATCATCCAAAAAAAGCTGCAGGGAGGACTCATGACCTCAGTATTTCTATAATCCTGGCTACAGCCCTGGTTGTAATTTAATTTTGCTTGTCCACTCTCATTTGATCTGTGAAGAAACTGTATAAACTGATACAGTCAGTATTTAGACAGTGACACATTTTCTATTGTTTTGGCTCATTACTTCGGCACACTGAATAAAACATTGACTATGAGGATAAAGTACTGATTTTCAGTTTTAAAGGTGTTCACACCATACCTGCCAACACTCGGCGCCCTCCCGTTTTGTTGTTTCTCCCGTGAAACTCACGTAATTTTCATGGCCCGCAAACTTTATTATAAAAACACGGATCCAAGTTTTGGATGTTTGTCTGACATCACCCAAGTTGCCAGATCGTCTATGAAACACATCTACACACAATCCACACACCATACAATTTCAACCAATCTGGCAACCCACACCTCAATCCAAGGGGCATGTTGGCAGCTGCTTTCTCTCCTCAGGCAGATGGGCCAGCTAAGTTAACATTAGCTGTTGTCAAAATGTCAGGGCGCAACCCCATACTGGGTAAACAATAAAGGAAGGATATATATATGGTCTGCACAGTAGGTGTTCTGCATTGTAGAATCCAGACCTGCAGCTTCTTGAACTCCTCTCGCTCCTGCTGGGCCTCTTCCTGCCTCCCCCTCCGCTCTTCCTCCTCCTGAAGCTGTCTGGCCAGCTTCAGGTCTGAGCCAGGGCTCCCTGCAGCAACATGGGTAAACCAAAGTCTTAGGAAGGTATAAATTGAGTGTGCACCAGATTAGTCAGACACATAAGACAGAAGAACAAAAATACCTTTTAAAGTGGAATAGAGGGAACTGAGTGAATTATGTAGCAGCGAGGTATGAATATATGCCCATCTGCAGGGTTCACAGCTGATCTGTGGTCTAAATGCAGTTCCACATGTTTCTGCAGAGAGAAGCTGTCATTGCAGATGACAGAGCACATAGGGCACTCAAATATCTTCTCTCCTACAAAATAGATTGGAAACTCCATGTAGATTCAGTTATTACAAAGTTATTTCATATGAGGGTTGGCAACTGAGACAGACTCTACTGTACAGTTACTAAAGCATAGTGAAGCCTAACTGAAGCTTGAATGAAAGAGTTGCCAAAACACTGTTCTGTGTGTGTGCACTGTGTTGTGTACAGTAACACTGAAGTAGGCGCCTGATTCGTCTTTCATAGAATCTGACTCTGACCTGAATTATTAATTAATTCTATCATCATTTTCATTCATACGACTAATTTTCTTGTCTGTCTAATTTGTGTTTCTTCTGGCTGGGCAGAGATGCATACAAAGTGTGAAAATTGTGTGCAATAATCTGAGAGATGTAATCCACCAGATAAATGTGACCGAAATAAAGGCAAAGAGACTGTATTCTTTAACTCACAAGCAGCTCACTCTCAGCGTGGATTTCAGTAATCGAAAGTGCTGCCTGATGTTTGTTTGTGTCACTGAGTGTTTCCAGCCCACAAGTCTATGTGGGCCTCAAATGGGTTATAGTTGGGATTAGTGGGTACCAAGTTGGTAAAGGTTTACAAAGAGCAATGTAGGACGGTGTAGTCCCTCATTCGTCCAGGAGTGTTCTATCGTAGAAAAGGTTTCAGTCGTAGTCATCTGGACACTGTTTTCAGAATGAAGACGTTTCGGCTCCCATCCGGAAGTCATTCTCAATTGTGAAAAAATTGGACGGGAACTGGAAATTTAAGCTACTCTGAGTTACATAAGCCCTGCCCTCAGGAAGGAATCTGCCTGAGTATCTGTTAATAGCTAGTTTCACCTGAAACTGACCTAATAGTTTCAAGATGGCCCAGTAATCAGTAATCAGGCCTATTGTTCTCTGGCTGCATCTACTTCATCACTGTTAAGTGCCTAATTAGCATGTGATAGGCTGAAGCTGAAGATGACTGAAGCAGAGGCTGCAGACCTGAGGCTATGTGTCACTGCAACATTAAAGAGTGCCAAACCACCTCCTTCCAACATTACATCCGAAGAGAGGAGGGCACTCTCAGCACTGCAGAAGGATCACAGCATAAACATTCTACCAGCAGACAAGGGTCGCTGCACTGTGATTCTGAACACAGCCGATTATGAAACCAAGGTCAACAACCTTCTTGAAGACACAACCACATATCAAAAACTTAAAAGAGATCCAACCAATGGCTACAAGAAGAAGGTTATAGACTGTCTAGAGAAGCTTGAGAAGGAGGAGGTGATAGACAGGCTTCTGTACTACAGACTATACCCTGGGGAAGCCATTCCCTGCATCTATGGCCTTCCCAAAATTCACAAAGAGAATGTTCCACTCAGACCCATCGTTTGCAGCACAGATTCCATCACATACAACATAGCCAAACATTTGACTACAATCTTGGCTCCATTGGTGGGGAACACAGTACATCATGTGGAAAACACACAGAAATTTGTGGACAAAGTGAAACATCTCCAGTTGGACCCAGATGACGTTCTGGTTTCTTATGATGTAGTGTCCTTGTTCACTTGCATCCCAACCTCAGAAGCAGTGACAGCGGTGATGAGAAGACTGCAGGAGGACTCCACCTTGCAGCAAAGGACCAAGCTTACACCTGAACACATATGTAAACTATTAGACATCTGTCTCAACACAACCTACTTCCAATTCCGGGGACACTTCTACGGACAGATTCACGGCTGTGCTATGGGCTCTCCGGTCTCTCCCATTGTGGCCAACCTGTACATGGAACAGTTTGAGAAGAAGGCATTATCCTCGTTTCCGGGCACACCACCAAGTCATTGGTACCGTTACGTGGATGACACCTTTGTGAAAATCAAGAAACAAGACTTGGAAGCGTTCTCAGAGCATATTAATACGGTGGACCCCAACATCAAGTTCACGCGTGAGGATGCAAAAGAGAACCGCTTGGCCTTTCTTGATTGTTCTACTCTCAGAGGAGAGGACGGAAAGCTCCAGATAGAAGTGTACAGGAAACCAACACATACGGATCAATACCTGCTCTTTGACTCACACCATCCACTACAGCACAAGCTGGGTGTAATCCGGACAACACAGAGCCAAAGAAGTGCCCACAGGCTCAGAGGGTAAGAAGAAAGAGGAAAGGCATGTCCAGAATGCACTCTTAGCCTGTGGTTATCCTACTTGGGCTATCAACAAAGTTAAAAGAGCCAAAAAACAGGACAAAAGTGTAACTGAACCAAGAAGGAACGGTGTCTCCATTCCTTATGTATCTGGACTGAAAAACTACAAAGGATCTTTAGACAGCACGATGTTCCTGTCTTCTTTAAACCAGGCAACACTTTGAGACAGAAACTCATTCACCCTAAGGACAAGTTACCCACACAGAAACAGAGCAATGTTGTCTACTCCTTTCAGTGCAGTGAGGAAAACTACAAAGAACGGTACATAGGCGAAACCAAACAGCCACTTCACAAAAGACTTTATCAGCACAGACGACACGCTAACTCAGGATTACAGAGCGCCGTGCATTTGCATTTAAAAGCTACAAACCACACATTTGAAGACAGCAAGGTGAAGATTCTTAGTAGAGAGAAGAGTTGGTTTGAACGGGGCGTCAAGGAAGCCATTTTTGTGAAAAAAGAGAACCCCTCTTTGAACAGAAATGGTGGTCTGAGATTTAATCTGCCCAAAGTCTATCAGAGTGTATTATCACCTTGGTCACGCCTATCACATGCTAATCAGGCACTTAACAGTGATGAAGTAGATGCAGCCAGAGAACAATAGGCCTGATTACTGATTGCTGGGCCATCTTGAAACTATTAGGTCAGTTTCAGGTGAAACTAGCTACTAACAGATACTCAGGCAGATTCCTTCCTGAGGGCAGGGCTTATGTAACTCAGAGTAGCTTAAAATTCCAGTTCCCGTCCGATTTTTTCACAATTGAGAATGACTTCCGGATGGGAGCCGAAATGTCTTCATTCTGAAAACAGTGTCCAGATGACTACGACTGAAACCTTTTCTACGAAAGAGCAATGTACTATAAGTGGGACCCATTGGGGTTGAACATGTGGGTCACATATACTGTAAACCCATGTGAATTCACTGTGTGGAATTCAGATGGTTTAGAACAGGTATTTTACCCCCTTTGTGGAACCTATGAGTGGAATATAAGTGTGCAGTGTGCATTCTGACTTCTGGGGGTAACTTTCTTCAAAGACTGCTAAAATTAGGCTGAATTTACTTTTTTAAATAGGTATTTCTCTGCTTGACTCTGCTCTGTCTGCTGCGTTAGGTTTCAACGTTTTGCCTAAATTGTGTGCTGTTCTTGTGGTGGTAGTAGATTTTATCTGATTGCAGGGTTTTTTTGTGGTGTCAGTTGACTATAATCTAGTTTGTCTGCTCTGGCTTTCTCTGTTTTATTGAATTTTAACCATTGGTATTAGTGAATTGCGCTGTCAGGTAACTATCATTTAGTCTATTCTTATATTAGACTATAATCTGTTTTGGACTGGGGTTTATGCAAGCTAGGGTAACATGCACCAAGGGTTGTGGTGAACTGATCTAAAACCAGTGTAGGGTTAATAGACCTTATTCCTAATAACAGTTTGGGATTTTTAGAAATGACACCTCTTCCCTGATTGAGGTGTACTCCACTCTTCTCGTAGATAGTATTGACAGCGCATCCGCTCACAACATCACTGTAACCTCTCTTACCTCTATCTTATCTATCCCACCCGTACCATAAACACCCAACACCTTGTCACAGGGGGCACATAGAACTGCCAGTCAGCTTCCTGCAAGACTTGAGTTAATCTCTGGCTACGCCTCCTTGCTCTCACAGAGACTTGGATCACACCAGAGAACATCCACCCCTGCAGCCCTTTCCTCAGCGTACTTCCTTCACCCACACACCCAGACCCACCCCCAAATGTAGATTTTCTCTACCAACTTACACAGACTTTCTTTGTTCAAATTTCACACTGTGTCTGTTACTTATCCAGTGAAATTAAACATTGTTGTTGTTTACCGCTCACCTCTCTGGGAATTCTTGGAAGGATTAGACATCCTCCTATAGAACAACCCTGAAGATGGTCCCTCGCTTGTACTTCTTGGTGAGTTCGACATCCAGACAGAAGTTAACATCTGACTTTTAATATCTTCTTTCGATCTCACTCTCTCCCTCACCCCCTACTCACAAAGCTGGTAACCAATTCAACCTTATATTCACCAGGTACTGCTCTACTACTGACCTCTCTGTAACTCCTCTTCATGTCTCTAACCACTTCTTCATCTCCTCCTCTCTCGCCCTCTCTTAAACCTCTCTCTTCTACACATACTGTCCCTATGCGCCGCAACCTTCACTCCTTGTCTCCCTCCTCTCTTATCTTATCTATCCTATCAGCTCTCCCCTCACTTGACTCCTTCTTACTTATTCCTCCCAACTCTGCCACAGACTCTTTCCTCTCTACTCTGTCCTCTTCTCTGGACTCTCTCTGTCCGACCCTTCCAACTCCGTGGTTGTCTGACAGAAACACCCTTTGGGCAGCTGAAAGAAAATGGTGGAAATTGTTGGGACCACTGGCACTCCACAGATGGATTTGTTCATTAGTGGGACTTTAACTGAACTTTTTATTATGAGGCCGCATGCTCTTTTGTTCTATAAACAAAGGAAAGCCATAGAACTCAGTTTCCCCACAATCCTCCAGACTTCACACCTGTGAACTCACCCAGGCTCCAGCTACCATTGGTTAGTTTGACCTGTGATGTCACCAGGTCAACAGAAGGGTCAGCGGCCATTGTTGTCACTCTTCTCCAGCAGACAAAATCACGACTGGCTCTACAATGGTGGAACGAGCTCCCCATCAACATCTGAAACTGTACACATCTTCCGTAGCAGACTGAAAACTCATCTTTTCAGACTGCACCTTGGCCTATTAAAAAAAAAAACTATCTCTTATTGTTTCTAAATGTAGCACTTAAAGCATTTCAGCATATTTAATGAAGTTGATGTACTTGCATGATTCTTGCAATTCTTGGGTTGTATCCACATGGATGAATGCACTTATTGTAAGTCGCTTTGGACAAGTGTTAGCTAAATAAATGTAATGTAATATAAGCATAACCACATGGGAATGATTTATAAGTAGTGTTTGGTACCTATTTTTGTACCCATAGAAGAAAATGTAATACCTAATAGGTTTTAGTTTTAGTTTAGTTTATCTTTGTGTACCTTGATGAAGTGCCTGCCTTTCTTTATGTCTTGACAATGAGGTCAGTCTTGAGACAGACTATTTACACTTCAATGATGTGGGTGAAACCAAAATCATGACAACCCAGAGTTGAGACCAGGAGGCAGAGTTGCAGTCCTACACACTTCTCAGCTTCTTCACTTAACTTCTCTGTAACCAACAGTTACCCACCCAAAACCCCATGCCCTGACCACTTAACTTAATTAAGTCAAAAGTAAACCGAAGAGGAGTTATACATGAACCTAATAAAAATGACCACCGCCACTGCAATAGTACAACAAAATAGGAGAATTAAATCTGGACTCTTAAACAACAGATCTCTACCAGTAAACAATTTAATATCAGAGTATCATATTGACTTATTTTGTCTTACTGAAACCTGACTGGGTCATGAAGAATGTTAGCCTAAATGAATCAACTCCACCCAGTCATTTTAATACTCACTTTCTTCGAGGCCCCGGCCGAGGAGGTGGAGTTGACAGCCATCTTTGACTCAACCCTAAACCTAAACTAAATTATAACTCATTCGAAAGCTTTGTTCTTAGTCTTTCACACCCAACCTGGAAAACACGGCAGCCAATTCGATTTGTTATAGTGTACTACGCTCCTGGTGCTAATTCAGAATTTTTATCTGAATTCTCAGTTTTTATCAAGTTTAGTTATAAAACAGATACGGTAATTATTGTAGGTGATTTTAATATGCATGTTGATAATTATAGCCTTAGTACTGCGTTTATCTCATTATTAGATTCGATTGGCTTCTGTCATAGCGTACATAAACCAGTTTTAACCACAATCTTGATCTTGTTCTGGCATATGGCATTGAAATTGAACATTTAATAGTCTTTCCACAGAATCCTTTTTATCCGACCATTATTTAAATACTTTTGGATTCCTATTACTGGACTACACGCCATTAGGCAAAAATTCCTACACTAGATGTCTGATAGTGCTGTAGCTAAATTTAAGGAAGCGATTCCATCTTCATTTAAGACTCCTATGCTAATTTCAGCCCCTCCCAAATTGACCATCTTGTTAATAGTGCTGCAGGCTCACTGCGAACGACACTCAACTCTATCGCCCCTTTAAAAAAGAAGATAATCAAACAAAGAAGGTTGGCTCCATGGTACAACCCCCAAACCCGCAAATTGAAGCAAACATTGCGAAACCTTGAAAGGAAATGGTATTCCACCAATATGGAAGAATATCATTTAGTCTGGCAAGAAAGTCTTAAAACATATAGGAAGGCCCTCTGTAATGCCAGAGCAGCTTACTACTCATCATTAATATAGGAAAATAAGAACCCAAGGTTTCTTTTCAGCACTGTAGCCAAGCTGACAGAAAGCCACAGCTCTATTGAGCCATGTATTCCTATAGCACTCAGTAGTAACAACTTCATGAGCTTCTTTAGTAATAAAATAAAATTCTGAGAGGCAAAATTCATCACGTCCTGACCCCAACCGGTACCGATTTACCTTAAAACACAGGAACCTTAGAAACAGCTGTAAAACCTGATATATATTTAGACTGCATTTCTCTTATCAACCTTCTTCAACTAACATCTAAGCCATCAACCTGTCTCTTAGACCCCATCCCAACTATTCTCCTTAAAGAAGTTTTACCCTTAGTTTGCACTTCTTTACTAGATATACGGGCGGCTGTGGCTTAGTGGTAGAGCGGGTCGTCGACCAATCGGTAGGTCAGCGGTTTGATCCCGGCTTCCCCCAGCCCACATGTCGAAGAGTCCTTGGGCAAGACACTGAACCCCAAATTGCTCCCGAGGGGTGTGTGAGTGTGTGTGAAACTGATGAGCAGTTGGCACCTGCCATCAGTATATGAATGTGATATGTAGTGTGAAGTGCTTTGAGTAGTCGGAAAGACTAGAAAGGCGATATACAAGTACAGTCCATTTACCATATAATCAATCTGTCTTTATTAAAAGGCTATGTACCACAGTCCTTTTAAAGTAGCTGTAAATTAAACCTTTTCTTAAAAAGGCCACTCTTGACACCAAACACCTCCGAGCCACATTATCTAAAGATATAGTCACTCTAGATGACATTGCCCTGGCCTCTGGCACCACAATAAGGAATCTCGGAGTTATCTTTGATCAGGATTTATCCTTTAACTCCCACATGAAACAAACTTCAAGGACTGCCTTTTTTCACCTACGTAACATTGCAAAAATCAGGCACATCCTGTCTCAAAATGATGCCGAAAAACTAGTCCATGCATAGGCTGGATTATTGCAATTACTTATTATCAGGCTGACCGAATAATTCCCTTAAGACTCTCCAGTTGATCCAGAATGCTGCGGCACGTGCACTGATGAGTACTCTCTAATATTAGCTTCTCTGCACTGGCTCCCTGTAAAATCCAGAATGGTAAATGGACTGTACTTATATAGCGCCTTTCTAGTGTTTCTGACTAGCGCTTCAACATACATACATATCTCATTCACCCCATTCACACACATTCATACACTGAAAGAAACTAATCATTCACACACCTTGGTTCAGTGTCGTGCCCAAGGACACTTCGACATGTGGGCTGGGGGAAGCTGGGATCGAACCGCTGACCGTCCGATTGGTGAACGACCCGCTCTACTACTAAGCCACAGTAAATAGAATAAAATAGAATTTTAAATCCTTCTCCTCACCTACAAAGCTCTTAACTCTTAGCTCTTAATGGTCAGGCACCATCGTATCTTAAAGAGATCATAGTTATGCTGCTATAGGCTTAGACTGCCTCCCTCTCCGTCTGTATGCATTCTTATCTCATTTATGCATGTTACTAACTCTACATCTTTTTTCTCTCGTAGTTTTGTGTGTTCTCGTCACTCTCCTCTCTCCTTCTGTCGCTTTCTGCAGGTATTTCTACCTCCAGAGCTGCAGAGTCTGAATCTATGATTGCAAGCCACCTACTGCCCCCATGTTCCTACTCAACACCCACTGCTACACTTATTATTATTAGTCTTATTATTATTGCTATCATTATTATGACAATTATTTTTAATACCACTATTATTACTTTACATCTCTATGTGGAAATTGCATTCTCTCTCTCTCTCTCTCTCTCTCTCTCAATTCAAAGGCTTCATTGGCATCAATGTGCAAGTGTGTGTGTGTGTGTATGTAACTGTGTGTGTGTAAGCTGATGAAGGGCTGATGTTTAGGGGAGGATGATGGGGTACAGTACAGCCTCTTTTTTTGGCTCAAAACCAACCTCTCAATTACATTTCAACCTCATCCATAGACTGTGAGTGGGTGAGTGTGTGTGTGTGATAGGCTATGTCAAGATAATTATTTGTCATATTCAGTGATGTTTCAACTATGTGTCCCTCAGTTTGTGACATGCAGTCACAATATTGTGCAGCTGCACGTCCTTGCAAGTGAGCACTGAGTCTGTGGTGACACTAGAGGAACCAGTGGGTGTGATTAGTGGTTGGAAAGCAGTGCTGGTCTGAGGTTGAAAAGTATTGGGTGTTATTTGATCAGTAAGTCTCAGGACCAGCTGACAGAAGGGACTCTTTGGGTTTCAGTTCTTGGGTTTGTAGTGCCTGAAATCTCAGTGTGTCTTTGGTGCTCAATTTGAGATGTAACCAAAATTTTATTGTTCTTTTTAAAATGTTAATAACCACTGGGTCTGAACGGTGTACAAAACGCTTCTCTCTCTCTCTCTACCCAACCGGTCAAGGCTGGGGAGTTTCTCCTTGCCACTATCGCCAAGTGCTTGCTCATGGTGGGAATTGTTGGGTCTCTGTAAATAATATTATAAATATTATATGAAAAGTGCCCTGAGATAACTTCTGTTATGATTTGTTATGAAACCTTTAAACTATCCATGGAAAAGAATTTAGAGAGCCCAGCCTAGTAAGGACTCACACCTTAACTTCCATTGGAACTCAATTTGTTCCAGAATCTCAGTAGCCCCCCCTTTGATATGATGAATGCTCATCACAACCACCATTTTTCTGAAACTTAAGTAAAGATTATTTTCTTCAATTTGGAACCTAAGTGAAGTTTTCTTCAACAAAAGATGCTTCTACATATCTCTACTGTAAACAAAAATGTGCATTTTAACTTCGGCTTGTTTGGGTTATCTATATGGGTCATGCATGAGTGTGTGTTGTCAAATATGAAAACTTGGGCTGTGTTAGTAGGATTGATAGTTTGTGCTACGTACACCTGTATGTAAGATGTTTGCCTCTGTACAAGTCTAACTAATGTAACATCTCAGGTCAGCAGCTGTCCTTTACCATAGACTGCATCTAATTAATAGTTAGATACAAGAAAGTGGGGGAAGGTACAGTGGATATGATAATCCCATGGTGACATACAGAGGTGATTTGGGTTGACAAAGAGTGGGAAGAAATGTATGCACATGTGTTGGCAGGCCGGAGCCGGCTCCCTGTGGAGATGGGTTGCTTGATCAATGCATTGGGGTGACTCGCATTTCCTCACTGACCAGCCGCTCTGATCACACCTGAGAATGGAATGCAGCGGCCGGTGAAGATCAAGAGGAATGGGAAGTGTGAACTTAGGCATTTACATAGCATTGTGTACCAAGAGGACATATAACCAACCACTTTTGTATTGCTGCTTCAGACATAGCAGGGAGATCGCCTGGAGAGGTCTCTGTGCTGTGTCTCCAGATGTATATCTGTATTTGTCTGTATTGTTAGATTGTTTGTAATGTTTGTAATAATTGTGAGGATTATAAATACTAGTTAAAAGACAATTGTAGGTCTCGTGTGGATCCCTTCTCATCAACCAACTCGGAGAGAGGTTTTTCTGACCTCGACAATTTGGGGGCTCGTCCGGGATGAGAAGGAGATTCTGAATTGAACAGACGGACCGATCACGGTGATTACCCAAGGCTCACAGCCGGCTGCAACTAAAAGGTAAGCAGAACCTGTTTAATCAAACTCTGCGTATTGGAAAATAACTAAATTGAGAGCATGTGGTAACAATTGTGATTACGTCCAGTAAATTTAAATTGAGATTAAAAGAGACTTGAAAAGAGATGATAATAATACCTTGACCTCGGTTTGGCTAACCACATCGTGTTCTGACGAGGGCACGAAACACGGGGTTCGAGTCCCACGTGAGCCAGGTTAGAGGCCTGGGGAGGTGAGGTCCCTCGAATTCTCGGTGTTCGGATCTTTGATCCTTACCGTTATAATTGGTTTTTGAAATTGGTAAAAGGTATTCATTGGGTTTGGGGTTCGAGTCCCCGGTAAATTTGTTTCATTGGGTTTGGGGTTCGAGTCCCCGGTAAATTTGTTTCATTGGGTTTGGGGTTCGAGTCCCCGGTAAATTTGTCTCATTGTGTTTGGGGTTCGAGTCCCCGGTAGGAATTTTTGTTTGTATTATTTGTGTCTGGGGTTGGAGTCCCTGTCTTAATTCTTCCAGGGAAAGACTGAATTGAGTGTCTCAAATACGAAAAGCCTCCCCTCTTTGTTCACGGATACCTAGCGGTATTAACAAAGTGATAAAGAGGAAGTTGAGTGAGAAGTAGTATTTGACTGGGTCAGTTGCTCGGGTGAACTCCATACAAACTGACTGGCTCAACTCAGTGGACAAGCAGGGACACATGGACGGAGAATTTGATAGAGAGTTGGATAACGGAGGCTGGGGTCCAAGAGACCACGGTCCCTGGAAGCCACTCAAAGAGCAAATTCCATATGGCTTGGTGGCTGTGGGTAACGTAGAATAAAATAAAAAAAATAAAAAAAACAAACAAAAAAGACGTAAGTGGAAAAAGACGTGTAAAGAGGCAGAGGAGAAGAGACAGATGTGGCTACAGTGGGGTCTTATCTGGCAAGGAATAGATCATTGCTGTAGACAAAAGAAGAAACAAGAGAAGCCTGAGGGTCCCCCGCCCTACCAATCGCAATCTAACATGCATACACACACACCGTCAACTCCTCCCACCTCTATGTATTGTTGAAATCAGGTGTTTTAGAACCTTCTTGCTCACCCTGAAACACTCCCATACTACCCATTGAGAAATAAGGGACAGGTAAATATCGCATGGCACATGACTTAAGGGCAATTAATGACATTTTAGCCACACCCACCATTCCAGTACCAAACCCTTACACTGCACTCAACAACCTCACACCAGAACAGAAATGGTTCACTTGTTTTGATTTAGCTAATGCATTCTTTTGTGTACCTTTAGCTCAGGAGTGCAGGGAAATTTTCTCATTTGCCTACATGGGACAGCAGTTGCAATACACCAGAGTACCACAAGGGTTTGCATTGTCACCAGGATTGTTTAATCAGGTTCTAAAACAGGCTCTAAGTGGTTGTGAGTTACCATCAGGTTGCACTCTTGTTCAGTATGTTGATGGTTTGTTGATTGCAGCTCCAGATCCTCAGTTGTGTGCTAAAGCTACAAAAAACGTTTTGCTCAGGTTAGCGGAGAAACGATTTAAGGCTAGTAAATCTAAGCTACAGGCTATCAGAACTCAGGTTTCTTTCCTGGGGCCGGTAATATCACAGAAGGGGGCAGGCTTGTCACATGCACACAGATCAACCATCTTACATCATCCCGGTCCAGTCACAGTTAAAGACATGCTTTCATTCCTTGGTCTCAAAGGTTAAGGCAGAAACTACATTGCAAATTATACAGGCCTCACACAACCACTTCGCAAAATGATAAATGCACAAGGTATGAGAAATCTTAAAGCTAAGTTGGACTGGTCCACTGAGGCGGAACAATGCTTTATTGACCTGAAGCAGAAACTGTCACAAGCGACGGAACTTGTTCTACCAGACTATACACTCCCCTTCTCTTTAGATGTTTCTGAAACACAAGGGGTGGTAAATGGTGTTCTGTTTCAGAAAAAAGGGGGGGCTAGACAAGTGTTAATGTATGTTAGCATTATGCTGGACTTGAAAAACGACATCCTACATGCACACAACATGCAGCAGGCGTGGCAAAAATTCTTCAGAAAACAGCCCATATAGTGATGGGACACCCCCTGACGATACTAACAACACACAGTGTGGTAGCATTTGTAAACTCAGACATTCACCATGACATCTCTTAGACAACAGAGACTCTGTAAAATATTGGAAGCACCAAATCTGACTTTCACACATGAAGGCATTAACATGGCAGACAGGATGGGGACAGGTGACCCACATGAGTGCGAGAGAGAAATCGCAAAAGATGTCAAGATGAGACCAGATTTGGAAGCCCAGCCTTTGCCAAGTTCAGAACAATTATTCACTGATGGGTGTTGCTACAAACATGACAAATTAGGGTTGAAGACAGCATATGCGGTAGTCAGGCAGACAGAAACAGGATATGAAACTATCAGAGCAGAGCAACTGGAGGGACAGCAGTCAGCACAGAGAGCAGAAGTGGTTACAGTGACAGAAGCCTTGAAATGGGTACAGGGCAGGGACGTCACAATCTATACAGACTCAGCATATGCTGCAGGGGCAGTACATGTGGAAATGAGACAATGGATGAGAACAGGGTTCTTGACAGCAGGGGGCAAACCTATCAAACATGAGGGAGAGATGAAAGAGTGAATGGAGGCTTTGAAATTACCAAGGAAGGTGGCAGTGGTGAAATGTAGAGGACATGATCAGGCTAGCACTTCAGTAGCTAAAGGAAACCAGGAAGCAGATACAGCAGCAAAAAGGGTAGCAGGGTACTTGCAAATGTACCAAATGATAACCAGTGAGGAGACTGAATTACAACCCAAACTCACTGCAAAGGCAGTAAAAGAATATCAAAAGGGGGCGGGGGCCCAAGAAAAAGCAGTATGGATGCAGAGAGGAGCTACAGAGCAAAATGGACTCTGGAGGGGGCCGGACGGACGAATGGTCCTCCCACCAGGTATTAGGGCAAGAGCCCTGAGAGAAGCACATGGCTTGGGGCATGTGGGGGCAAAGCAAATGAATAGGAACTTGTGTCATTGGTGGCATCCGTTCCTAGCAGATATGGCAAAGCATTTTGTAAAAAGTTGTACAGTCTGTTCACATTTTAATCCGAAGCGGGTGGTGAGACCGGAAATGGGGCATTTCCCTATTACTACCTGCCCTGGCCAGGAGGTGGTGATAGACTATACGGATATGATTGATCCGGTGAAAGGTTTTAGGTATTTGTTGGTGTGTGTTGATACGTTCACAGGGTGGCCAGAGGCGTGGCCAGCAAAAAAGGAGGACAGCGCTACGGTGATAAAATGTTTGATTAATCATTACATTCCCAGACATGGTTTCCCAGCAAAAATCAGATCAGATAATGGCACTCACTTTAAAAACACAGATCTACAAAAGAGTAGAAGCGATGCTGGGTTTGAAACATTCATTCGGCACTGTCTACCACCCCCAGTCACAAGGTAAGGTGGAGAGAATGAATCAGAACATTAAACAAAAATTGGCTAAAATCTGTGCACAGACAAAACTGAATTGGGTGGATGCATTACCCCTGGCCCTGATGACAATCAGGAGCTCCCTCAATCAAGGAACAGGGTTTACACCATATGAGCTGCTGACAGGAAGACAGTTTCCGGGGCCCAGTGCCGCTCTGGGACTAGGGGAAGAAGGAGAAAAAATGGAACACAAGACATATTTTAACGAATTGCAAGCTCTTGTCTCAGATTTCTCCAAACAGGTTGGCGAAAGGCAGGCGCTGACAGAAGGATCCACTCTACCCACAGCCCGGTGGGTATTACTGAGAGTCATCAAAAGGAAGTGGTCGGAGCCCAGGTGGACAGGACCATTCGAGGTCACAGAGAGAACATCACATGCGGTCCGGGTAAAAGATAAAGGCGACACCTGGTTCCACTGGAGCCAGTGCACGGCGGCCGAGGAGCCAGGACGGAGTGTGGAGGAGATCGGAGCAGATCTACGGCAACTACAAGCTGAAAGCACCGGCTCGGCTGAGTCGGAGAACACCCAGACCCCAACAAAAGAGGCAGAATAATCCTCTGGTCTGTGGTCGAAAGGTACAACCCCTGTACCCCGAGAGGAATCACACTGTTAGCTGCAGGAGGGGAAGTGCTAGTAACTTCTCCTCTAGGTCATAGAAGAGTGTGCTGGACGAACACAATTCCCAGCCTGAAGTTGAAGATGACGTCACATCCTGAAGGAAAAGACTGTGAAGTGAAATAGAGGGTTTTAATCTCCTAAAACAGAGGTTGCTGTTTTAGTACAAAGTAATAGAAAAGTTCCAGTCATAAGATGGGGATGTGGGGCAGTCCTAAGGGGGCAGCGGTTACAACTGTATTAGGAGTGTTACTTGTAATTTAAATTTGGTATTTTACTATCTCTTGCTACTTTTGCAGCTATTATTATAACTTGTGGTTGTTGTTGTATTCCATGTGCCAGAGCACTATGTGTCAGGATTATCACCTCCACAATCCAGAAGCAGGAAGGCCCTAAACAAATTAGTATGATGCCTCTTTTAGATTTTACTGCCAAAATGTTACTGCAGATGAACAAGACAACAAAGTAACAAGCAACAAAGTTCACACTCAAAGTAAGAGTATGAATTGTAGTTTAAATATAGCCAGCAATGCATGATGTCCAATTTATTGGACAGAAACATACTCTTTAGTTGTTACTTGAGGTTGCCAAGCATTTACCTGCAAGGGTCTCCTACTATACAAGGATTGGCAAGATGTTCCTGAGCTGCTCAGCGTTTCTGGCCATCCGTTGGGCATTTTGGTTTTGAGAAAATGGTGTTGCACTTAAAACAGCTGGCCAGTGGGTGGCAGTGTATGGGATGACAAACTAGCATCCACTGTAGTGGCTGATGTGCAACTACATCATCAAAACCCATGCATTTACAAGAAAACGGCTTTTGAATAGCTGTCCACTGTAGTGACCACTATAAAGGGATTTATAAACACCATAAGACAATCAAAATGGAAAATCATTTTACACGTTGACACCACAATGTGTTAATGGGTTTGAACGTGTTGTTAACGCGTTGATTTTTCACACATTAACAACATGTTAACAATGTGTGATCTCAGACATCAATTTCACAAAGTTCTAAACCATTTGGCCACTTGTCTAGTTTGAACGGGTGAGTGTCATAAGTTCTCACTGGGTGCTGAGCACCAGGGTTAAACCCTTTCTGTAAGCCTAGGGGTTGCCTTCCACCATTGTAATTTCAATTTTGTATTTGTGGGGTAACTTTCAGGGATGGTCATCCACTCACAGGGAAAAACGAGCCAAAACGCCTAAGTGTTTCAACCGGTTTGGGGGGTTGGAACTCAATTACACCCGCGGTAGCACCACTACCTATTCCTTCGACCTCTGTGACATCATCCAGTGCGGAGGAGACAAAGCTGGGTGGCGGGGATATGATGTGTATTTGTGCGCAAGTGGGGGTTTGCAGCGGATGTGTGACACAGGCCTAGATCAAGGAATGCCCACGTGTAGTAGTTGGGGGGAGGTGGCTAAGTATACAGGACCACATTGGAAGCCATATGGGCCGTATATAGAGAGAGAGTGGTGGACAAATATTTCCTTCTACCGTGAGTCCAGTACATCTGGGGGGTTGAACCCCCTGTGGCTAACCATGGGGGGCCAGTGGCGCATCCCTGCTCTACATCCCAGGGGGCAGGAGAAGACTTTATATTTGTTTTTGGGCATAGATCAGTCAGGACAGGATAGCTGGGGGATTTTAAAAATAGATTTCATCAATCCCCCGAAAGTGAATCTAACCCAGGCAGGTAGTATAAATACATCCCGACCTGAGATGCTCAGAACGGAGGGGGACCCCAAGGTGATCACGGTAGATTACAACCTACTTAAACCATTAGATGTCATAGCCATGGCCACCGGATATACGGAGAACAATCTTTGGCTCGATTGGATAGCTCAGTCTGCGCGTGAACAACAGGTAGGTGATTGTGTAGCATGTGCAGCAGCCAGACCACACCTTTACACTGAACCAGCCCCGCTCCACCCTGACGACCCATGGGGTTACAACTGTTTGCTAGGACTGACACATCAAAGTACACCCACCAACTGTACCACATTAGCTAGTATTTTTCCACCCATTAAGAATACTACAACTACAGGGGCATTCACACCACATAAAGGTAAAGGGGGGTATACATGCTTCAATTTCACACATCCCAAGCCTAGTGTTAATTATGGTCAGGTCCCAGCTGACTGGTGCAAGGTTACACAATCCAACAACTCCCTAATTGGACCTTGGGCGAGATCAGGACTCTATTATTATTGCGGGGGGCACAGACTATTTGTACACGTTCCTAAGGGCACGATAGGAACTTGCGCGATGGTAAGGTTGGCAGCTCCACTCACTATGATCGGCAATCACACTGTCAGACCGACTCAGACTTCGCCCACAACATTGACAGCCCGCGCGCCCGTCACGTGTTTTCCAAACGGTCCACTAATTCCTTTGACCCCACCAAAGACTCACCTACTTATATTGACGCTATCGGGTTCCCAGGGGCGTACCTAACGAGTATAAATTGGCAGACCAAATTGCAGCAGGTTTGAAAATATCCCCATCCTATCCGCGCTCGTTCTCGTTACATCCAATAAAAATGTCGATCGGATTAATTATGTGCATTACAATGTGCTTAGACTGTCTAATTTGACCAGAGATGCGGTAGAAGGCCTTGCAGAGCAAATAGGACCAACTTCATTAATGGCAGTTCAAAATAGGATGGCACTAGACATGCTGTTAGCTGAGAAAGGAGGCGTATGTGCTATGTTTGGAGATCTGTGCTGTACTTTCATTCCTAATAATACCGCCCCCGATGGGTCAGTCACCAGAGCGCTCGAGGGTCTTAGGACCCTGTCCAAAACTATGCATGAACACTCAGGCGTCGATAATCCCTTAGAAGAATGGATGACCTCCATGTTTGGACAGTGGAAAGGACTGATAATGTCTATTTTAATGTCTCTTGCTACTTTTGCAGCTATTATTATAACTTGTGGTTGTTGTTGTATTCCATGTGCCAGAGCACTATGTGTCAGGGTTATCACCTCCACAATCGAGAAGCAGGAAGGCCCTAAACAAATTAACATGATGCCTCTTTTAGGGACTCCAGATTTGGACCACGAGGACACTTTTGAATTGGAAAAATGGTGTTAGGAGTGATCTCTTTTAGGAGAGATCAAAAGGGGGAATTGTCAAATATGAAAACTTGGGCTGTGTTAGTAGGATTGATAGTTTGTGCTACGTACACCTGTATGTAAGATGTTTGCCTCTGTACAAGTCTAACTAATGTAACATCTCAGGTCAGCAGCTGTCCTTTACCATAGACTGCATCTAATTAACAGTTAGATACAAGAAAGTGGGGGAAGGTACAGTGGATATGATAATCCCATGGTGACATACAGAGGTGATTTGGGTTGACAAAGAGTGGGAAGAAATGTATGCACATGTGTTGGCAGGCCGGAGCCGGCTCCCTGTGGAGATGGGTTGCTTGATCAATGCATTGGGGTGACTCGCATTTCCTCACTGACCAGCCGCTCTGATCACACCTGAGAATGGAATGCAGCGGCCGGTGAAGATCAAGAGGAATGGGAAGTGTGAACTTAGGCATTTACATAGCATTGTGTACCAAGAGGACATATAACCAACCACTTTTGTATTGCTGCTTCAGACATAGCAGGGAGATCGCCTGGAGAGGTCTCTGTGCTGTGTCTCCAGATGTATATCTGTATTTGTCTGTATTTGCTGTATTGTTAGATTGTTTGTAATGTTTGTAATAATTGTGAGGATTATAAATACTAGTTAAAAGACAATTGTAGGTCTCGTGTGGATCCCTTCTCATCAACCAACTCGGAGAGAGGTTTTTCTGACCTCGACAGTGTGCACATATGTGATGGATGATTAATGTGAGCACCACAGATAGCTAAAATGATGATAATAGCAGAAACTAAAGAATATGCCTTGGTGTGTCATGTTTGGCCACTGAAGTGTCATGTTGGCAATGAATGTCATCAACAAAGAAAATGCTCATATGCAGCCTTGCCTTACAAAATTTGACCTGAGGCTATAGACTAGACTGTAACAAGTCTACAGCCATGCTAGAATCTCTGTGAGGCTGTACTTAGGCATATTAGTGCTTTGAGATAAATGCTAATGTAAGCATGCTAACATGCTGATGTTTAGCAGGTACAATGTTTACTTTTGTCACCATCTTAATATTTGCTATTTAGCACCAAACACAAAGCACAGTTGATGCTGCTGGGAATTGCATTAGTATTGCAAAAATGTGGTCATAAAACAGTAAAAAAAAAATTGAACAAAGGGATTTGTTGGGTCTCTGTAAATAATATTATAAAGAGTACGGTCTAGACCTGCTCTATAGGAAAAGTGCAATGAGATCAAATAGTTGTTGAGATATATAAGTCTAGACCAAAGTTGTGGGCCAACAGACCGACAGACAGACTGACATTGCCATCCCTAGAGCCATACTGCTAGCGTGACTAAAAATGTGTCACTCGTACAGAAAACAACTGCATCATCAGCAAGCTGATAACAGCATTCTGCTCAGTCATGTTGTGTCTTCTCATACAAGTGAAGATATATACACCTTGGTTGGATGGCGACATCATATTGTTGTTCTACATACTACCCTGCTACCATAACAAAATACTGTGCAATGTGAGCTAAAAAAAAAAGTTCTGTCAGAGGAGACAGGAGACACACCTGAGAGGCTGATGGTGATGTCATGGCTGGTGAACATGCCTCCAGTGCTGACCCAGAACGAACATTCAGCCACGAACAGAGATACATCATGTAAACATATGTAGCTTAGGGTGTCTTAATTTTAAGAAACAATGAACTCTTCTCTTTCCTCTAATCTCTGCTGACAGGGTTAGTATTTGTGGAACTTGTTTGTGACACCTGAGAAATTTGACTAGATCTTACAGATTAACTGTGCGCTTATAACAATAGGTGACAGAGTGATTGAGTGTTCTGTACATGGCAGCAAACATGCAAATCACAGAGGCAGAAAAGTTACCTTCAGCTGAGTGCTGTTCCTGCAGATGTAATTCAACATGCTCCTGCAGGATGAAACAGCTGCTGCAGACCAGTGCACACATGGGGCAGGAGAAGAGCTTCTCTGTAACTAATACAGGACAATTCAAGTCAATGGTGACTTTAAAGTTTGAAATAAAGATTGAAAAAGTTGAATCACCTTTCACCTTTCAGACGCTTCTGTTTGGCTTCACTGTGCTTAGATTTAATTCCATTATTGTCCTCATTACAATGCCTGACAGACCCCTGTCTTGTTTTAGGGCTTTGTGTTGTCAAAGTGATAGGTGCATTCTCCCCAGGTGATGAACCCCCACTTTCTGGTGTACTATTCTGTTTAGGTTGCACTGAGTCTGTGGTGACACTAGAGGAACCAGTGGGTGTTGCTTCACCAGCTGTATCACAGCTGTCCCTAGCCGAACATGATTGAGATGATAATAACTTTGGGGCTCTTTGGAGCGTCTCGCTCTCAGTTACACCAACGTGTGTTCCAGCAGAGTAGCCTGAAGTGGATGTAAAGTGAGCCGGATCCTGTGCTCTGTGCTCTGGATGCGCAGAACTGATGTGGAAGCAGAGTTCATCGTAGGACACTCCAGACAGGGAACAGAGCGGGCAGTGCATGTCATTTTCCAGGTGGCTGAGAAGGAGATGTGTCTTCATGTCCTCTTCCAACATTATCTCCTCACCACAGATTTCACAGGTCAGCATGGCAGCAGGCTACGGACACAGACAAGTTACTTTCACTTTCCTGTGAAATGGCTTGTTATCACACCTGAGTGTATCAACAGAATTGTGTCAGAGGCACTAAGTATGGAAAAGTGCCAGGTACTGCAAGTTCGCACCAAATCTTCAGTCTTTGCTTAATTACAATTTGCTACACATTACCTGATTTAAATAATGAATTAGCTTTATGGTGTAGTGTACTTTATTAAGGAAAAGTTACATATTGTTGTTTATGTTAGGGAAGCATGAAGCACTGGTGCATTTGAGTTGAGCTCAAGTATTCACAGGTGGAGTAATTTAGCAGCATGGAAGAATAGGGGAAGCTGGTGAGGTCAGTAGTGAATCCTACTGGTTGGCCATGACATGACACCTGTCATGAACAAGGAGTCTTTATGAAGGTTTATTACTGTTGTCATTAAGTGTCATTCGGTCAATGTCTTTATGACAACTTGACATTAACCAAGAAGAATTGTGGAAGCTGGTGAGGTTTCTTGTCCTCATCAGTAGTGAATACTACTGGTTGGTCTTTGGGCCTGCACAATGTGGTTGGAACTGGTACTGGTTGGACGCTCCTGCTTGTCAGGTGAAAAGAAGCAGCTGACGCTACCATGTCTCACAGAGCTGAGGTGACATGTCTGTCTGGGGTAAGGTACTGAAAATAGTATTGTTTTGGTGATATTTTCCGCACCAAAACTCAGATATCATAATCAGCCAACAGACATGTTACCTCAGCTCTGTGAGACATGGTAGCATCAGCTGCTTCTTTTCACCTGACAAGCAGGAGCTTCCCCAGCAGGTTCAAGTACCAGTTCCAACCGCATTATGCAGGCCCTAAGACCAACCAGGTTGGTCATCATGGTTATGATGGTGTCATGTCAGTCTTATGCACCCACCTTCAAATAAAGTGTTAACGAGATTGTTAATCACTTTTTCACACAGGGCCATGTAGGTTTGGATTTAGTTTTCCCTTAATAATAACAACCTTCATTTAAAAACTGCATTTTGTGTTTACTTGTGTTATCTTTGACTAATATTTAAATTTGTTTGATGATCTGAAACATTTAAGTGTGACAAACATGCAAAAAAATAAGAAATCAGGAAGGGGGCAAACACTTTTTCACACCACTGTAATTCAGCAGAGACACATTAGACACTTAAAAATAAGTGTCTAATGTGTCTCTGCTGAATGGAATCTCCACGTACGCTTTCTAAAAGATGAACTTTTTGCTGGTTTGTGTTGCGTGTATACAACGCATATAGTAAGGTTTGTACTAAGAGAGCTAAATAAATGTTTACAAGGAGTGTAACGCTGCCATGATCAAAACTATCGTAAATAAGCTGATTTTTTAACAGAACTTGGCATACCACGGTGAAGTTAGTTTTAAGTTGGATATTCGACAGACATTCACTCGGGATCCAGCAGCGTCTTCTTACTCAGTTTCACCCAGTGTTGGCAGTAAGAGGGCGGTTAGCTCACCTCCAAGCGCTATCAATCAATAAATAGACAGATATCTCTCTCTCTCTCTCTCTCTATATATATATATATATATATATATATATATATATATATATATATATATATATTTATTTATTTTTTTTTTTGATGGTCCCTAAGTGAAACCCTGTGGTTAAGAGCGAGCGCTTGGAGGTGAGCTAACCGCCCTCTTACTGCCAACACTGGGTGAAACTGAGTAAGAAGACGCTGCTGGATCCCGAGTGAATGTCTGTCGAATATCCAACTTAAAACTAACTTCACCGCGGTACTTGACATTTGAAGTACATTAACAGTGCTACTGAACACCGCATTGAAATGTGATTGGAATAATGGTGTCACAACGATTCATACAACGTTACATGAACACATGTATGTCACACAGTGCAGACACTGATTGCCAGACACATTCAACACTTTAACATTCAACACTTTGACAAGCATCGTTGCCTTTGTCTAATAAGTTGAAAATCCACTCACGGTTAATGCGATGAACTTAATGTTCACAAGGAAGATAGAGGCAGCCTATATTTTGCTTTCCTTTCTTCAGCTTCGAAACCTTGCAATTCAGACTTATGGCGCCACCATAAAACTGCGACTTCCGGCCCAAACTTTCACAATAAAATAATTGGCAATGGGAAAACATGAAGGGACTAATTTATGGTGTAAATGAAAATGTTGTTTGTTTTTTGGGGGTCTTTTTGTTTCGCGTCATCTATCTTTTTGTTTCTGAGATAAAACTATGCTAGATGCAATATTGCTGACATGACCTATTACAAAACCACAATGTTTGGGCTACAATATTAAATATCAGTGATTTGGTGCTATTTCTTTTGCATCTCCACCATTGGTGAGGGTGGTCAGAAAGACGATGACAGACAGAAACAACAGAAATGTCATTATCGTATTAAATATGTTGTTTGTGTGTATGATTTAAATACAGCATACACACCGAAAGATTAAAAGGTTTTTGCTTAGATTTTTTTGTTAAAAATGGCCCTCACAATATAGCAATAATGCAAACAAGAGCTGTCAATGAGGACTGACATGCATCGTAAAGTGGAGTTTTGTGGAAATGTACAAAAGTCGAGGATGAGACAGTCCCTCCTGCGTGATTTTTCAAGAATACAAATTCACAATTTCCGGTTGACCTTTCTCTGGAATGACGCGTTTTCCACACAGAAACCGGCCGACAGCTGACGGAAGTAGCATGAGGTGCATAGTGTTGTTGACGCGAAGGGTTAGTTGGGAAAGTTTTAATAGGACGCCATTTTGCTCTTAGAAACAGAGGGAGAGCAGCAAAGGTTGTAGCTAATAAACACCCGTACGCATATTCAGGTACTTTAGATCTTCAGCGGGTAAGAATCAGTGTCATGGCAATATGTTATGGGAACTGATGTTGTTGTCGTCGTCATTGTAATTAAGTGCATCTGAAATATCTGACACAACGCAGCATTAGCTAAGCTAGCCGTGAAGCTAGTTTAGACCCTGACCAGGAAAAGCCCGAGTACATGTTGCTTTTGCACGGAGATACGTTACTAAAGCAAAGTGCTATTGGATGGATTTACGTCAGCTGTATGCATTGAGTCTAAATTTGAACAGGTTCAATCAAGGTCATGTTAGATGTGTGCCTTGACTGCAGCGTTAGTTTGTAACGTTACAGCTAGCTAGTTTTTGGAAAGGAGTTTGGCATGATCTTCTTCCTGTACGGGTAAACGGCTGGTATGAAATACCAAATATGTTAGTTTAAGATCAGATATTTAACTCTGTCATAATGAACAACCCTAATACCTCTACAAATGACTAGAGAAGGCGATTGGCTTTAATAAGTATTTTCCAATTTCCAAGTTGTGCTGCTGCCTGTCAGAAATCCTGGATTGCTAGTTAATAATCACTATAAGGTCTGGATGTAGAGCCAAACATTGCACCATCTCAGCTCTTAGCTTAGTTTTAAATGATATTATTGCTGGTTTAGACAAAATAAAACATTGCATCTCCATATTCTGAGATGTATCAAAAGCCAGTTAATCATTCTTTATTATCCTCAGTCAGCAGTAATCTGGCAGGTGCCATTTCTGCAAATGATATTCAGTATATTGTCTCTGTCTGGAATGATCGTGAGAGTCGCAAAAGTTTTGCCCTCTACAACCAAATGTTGTCACAGAGTCATAGATCCTCAACAATTGTTGATTTTTGCATTTGATCAGTGAATGCACCTTGAGCTTAACTGCCTGTCCTTCACCCTTACTTTTCAGACAGGATGGCGAGTCCGGGGAAAGACAACTACAGGATGAAGAGCTATAAGAACAAAGCGTTGAATCCTCAGGAGATGCGTCGAAGGAGAGAGGAGGAAGGAATCCAGCTACGCAAACAGAAGAGAGAGGAGCAGGTAAACGCTGTCTCACCTTGAACCACTTGATTAAAACCCTTTTACATTAGATTTAATGTATGAAACAGTGTGTAGCATTAAAGATGGACTTCCTGATTTTGGTATAGCACCTTTAAATGCCCAAATTTCCTCCCAACTCACTGTTGGCGTTTTGAAGCTCTACACCTGTCACAGTTATGTCTCAAAACATCAACAGAAGGAAATTTCAGATTAGGGAGTAGTCTTTAGTATTTGTGTGCTTGATAAGTAATACAGTAGTATATCAGACAGATTACTGCTGTCTCCAGTTTTCAGAAGTGACATCAGTGGATTTGATTATTATGCCCAGTGTATTTATATGAATAAAACTATTTGTAAAAGTCTTAAATGCTTGACATGTTTTCGCAATTAAGGACATTAAATGATCTCAATTACAATTGAACCTCTGTGCATTAACATGTGTGCTGGAGTGTTTGGTTTCACAATCAGTTCATCAAGCCAAGGTGGTAAAAATGTAAACAGCAGATTTATCATGTGACCATGACTCTGCTCCCACAGCTTTTCAAGAGGAGAAATGTATGCGTACCTTCAAATGATGAATCAATGCTGGAATGTCCAATCCAGGATCCAGACATCAGCTCCACAGTACCTGTTGCAGGTGTAAGTGTTGGCTTACTGTTGTTTTTTCTTTAAATTTACTTATCTGGCCTGGTATTTATAGCTGAAGCCCCAATATCAAACTTATGTCTAAACTCACTTTTTCCCTATAACTGTGATTGGCTACAATCTGAACTGGATTCTAATTTTGAATATTTATCTAATGTTGACATTTGTGCAGGATGGGGTCATAACTCCAGATATGATTCAGATGATCTTCTCTGAAGACCCAGACCAGCAGCTTATTGCTACACAGAAATTTAGGAAATTACTCTCCAAAGGTTTGTGTTGTATCTGGGAATTCAAATATTTACATAATGTATTTGATCTTAAATTGAGGTAATAATCTCTCACAGCTTTATTTAAGTGTCTGTTGTACCACTATTTCACTGATTAACATAATGAAGACTAAACCGAAAGAAAAGCCAACTTTTGAAACTCGCACTATATCACAACAGAACAGACTGTTTGACAAATCTCTGCAAAAAACACCACAGTAATCACCACTAAAGATGGAACTGTTTAAATTAAAGTCATTTTAAACAGATATAAAACAAGAAATCTTGATATTTTTAAGGAATACACAAAGTTTGGGCGATTGACTGGACGCTGTTTAGCAAGGTTTCACCTACATGAGTGGAATCACTTAACTCTGTAATGGTTCCATCGTAGAAAAGGTTTCAGTCGTAGTCATCTGGACACTGTTTTCAGAATCAAGACGTCTCGGCTCCCATCCGGAAGTTTGAGAATGACTTCCGAATGGGAGCCGAGACGTCTTGATTCTGAAAACAGTGTCCAGATGACTACGACTGAAACCTTTTCTACGATGGAACACTCCTGGATGAATGAGGGACTACACCGTCTGTAATGGTTTGTTTCAGTGTCATATTACGAGTTGGCTTTATATCCACTTAAAAGTACACTTTCTAATGAGCACAAAGGTAAACTGACTTCTAATCTCTTTTTGCACATTAGTTGATCAGAACCACTGCCTTCTTTTAAATGGCTTTCATTCTTTGAATCAGGTTATATTCAATGAGACGTGAGTTCTGTTCTGTTCTTGTGTGCAGAGCCCAACCCGCCCATAGATGAGGTGATTTCCACTCCTGGGGTTGTGAATTGTTTTGTGGAGTTCCTGAAGAGGAGTGAAAACTGCACACTGCAGGTGAGAGCTTCACAACACAGCACACAAAACTATGATTAGCAAGACATGTCAGGAATATGTTTAGTCATTTGAATGTCTAAATGTTTTCACTATGAGATAATAGCTATGGTTTTCTAATATAGTGTGCCACTGCTTCTATGTCGTCGACGTATTACCAGGGCTCTAGGGTGCGAGCATTTCGCATTTTGAATGTCTGTGGAGGAGATTTTTGTTGTACATTCTGGGATCTTTTCTATATCCCTAGCCTCCACGTTTACAGATACAAATAAAATGGAAGTGCTGCGGCACGTCGCATACATTATGGAAGAGGTCACAATAGTTTCCTATATACATTATGTTTGCTAATGAGCAAGCTACTTGCTATCTGGCAAATGTAACGCGCACAATGACGAGTGAGAAGTGGCGGAGGCGATGTTACGCGGTTTGTTCGCTTCCAGTGGGTCTTCCCCGTGAAAATGTGTGTGAAAATTTATTTGGGCGCCCAGGTGAATAACTCTTCCTCCGAAACCCGGTTCTTAATTTGAACCATTTCTAAATGAAGGGTTAATAAAATAAACCAGGGCATTTTATCGGTACTTGAAGAAACCAGTGAATGATAATGGTGGATCGGTAAATATGGTTATTGTGTAATTTATTGTCTCGCATGCAGAGGGCAGAGCTCAGCTCGTCCACCACACACACCTACCAACCTTCGTGGGTAAAAAGCCAATAAGAGTAATTTATCAACACCGGTTTAACAAGCATAAAGTTTAGGGCTGCCCCTTAATAGTCAACTAAAGCGTTAGTTGATGTCTTTGTCGACCACGTTGTCATTAGTCGGGTAGTCGCAGGCAGAAAGAGCTGCGCATTGTCACCGGGACGAAACTATCAGGGGATTGTTGCAACACGGACCTTTCTCTTGTAACACAGGAAGTAACTTACTGGCGCACTGCTGCTAACTGTACTAGCTGCCATTAGCTAGTTAGCTAAGTTAGCGGTCATATTAGCTGACTCTACCCAATCTGGGAGCTCGGAGTACCGGGGGAGTGTTGGTGTTTGTTTACACCGCTAGCACAGGAGCTTTGGGCCGCCGGGAGGAGGAAGTTCTCAGGCCCGGGGCGGCGGACCCAGCGAGGGATGCTGCCGGGCGAGCGGGCAACGAAACACGGCTCAGCAGCCTTCCAGAGAACACGGGACCGGGACCGAACACACCGATGGAGGCCAGTTTGACGACAGGGACACCGAGGTGATAGCGGCTCCAACCAGGACTCTGACTCTGGGGACGATGAAGACACTGCATCAGGCGGGGACAGGAGAGGCGTGAAGCGGCAGAAGAGCGAGTTTGTAGCGAGTTAATTTTTAAGTAACATTATTGTTACTTAAGTATTGATAAGTCCGCGAGTATTTGTTTTTGTGCAGTGTACAGGGAGTGCAGAATTATTAGGCAAATGAGTATTTTGACCACATCATCCTCGTTATGCATGTTGTCTTACTCCAAGCTGTATAGGCTGGAAAGCCTACTACCAATTAAGCATATTAGGTGATGTGCATCTCTGTAATGAGAAGGGGTGTGGTCTAATGACATCAACACCCTATATCAGGTGTGCATAATTATTAGGCAACTTCCTTTCCTTTGGCAAAATGGGTCAAAAGAAGGACTTGACAGGCTCAGAAAAGTCAAAAATAGTGAGATATATTGCAGAGGGATGCAGCAGTCTTAAAATAGCCAAGCTTCTGAAGCGTGATCATCGAACAATCAAGCGTTTCATTCAAAATAGTCAACAGGGTCGCAAGAAGCGTGTGGAAAAACCAAGGCGCAAAATAACTGCCCGTGAACTGAGAAAAGTCAAGCGTGCAGCTGCCAAGATGCCACATGCCACCAGTTTGGCCATATTTCAGAGCTGCAACATCACTGGAGTGCCCAAAAGCACAAGGTGTGCAATACTCAGAGACATGGCCAAGGTAAGACAGGCAGAAAGTCGACCACCACTGAACAAGACACACAAGCTGAAACGTCAAGACTGGGCCAAGAAATATCTCAAGACTGATTTTATGGACTGATGAAATGACAGTGAGTCTTGATGGGCCAGATGGATGGGCCCGTGGCTGGATTGGTAAAGGGCAGAGAGCTCTAGTCCGACTCAGACGCCAGCAAGGTGGAGGTGGAGTACTGGTTTGGGCTGGTATCATCAAAGATGAGCTTGTGGGGCCTTTTCGGGTTGAGTATGGAGTCAAGCTCAACTCCCAGTCCTACTGCCAGTTTCTGGAAGACACCTTCTTCAAGCAGTGGTACAGGAAGAAGTCTGCATCCTTCAAGAAAAACATGATTTTCATGCAGGACAATGCTCCATCACACGCGTCCAAGTACTCCACAGCGTGGCTGGCAAGAAAGGGTATAAAAGAAGAAAATCTAATGATACGGCCTCCTTGTTCACCTGATCTGAACCCCATTGAGAACCTGTGGTCCATCATCAAATGTGCGATTTACAAGGAGGGAAAACAGTACACCTCTCTGAACAGTGTCTGGGAGGCTGTGGTTGCTGCTGCACGCAATGTTGATGGTGAACAGATCAAAACACTGACAGAATCCATGGATGGCAGGCTTTTGAGTGTCCTTGCAAAGAAAGGTGGCTATATTGGTCACTGATTTGTTTTTGTTTGGTTTTTGAATGTCAGAAATGTATATTTGTGAATGTTGAGATGTTATATTGGTTTCACTGGTAAAAATAAATAATTGAAATGGGTATAAATTTGTTTTTTGTTAAGTTGCCTAATAATTATGCACAGTAATAGTCACCTGCACACACAGATATCCCCCTAAAATAGCTAAAACTAAAAACTACTTCCAAAAATATTCAGCTTTGATATTAATGAGTTTTTTGTGTTCATTGAGAACATGGTTGTTGTTCAATAATAAAATTAATCCTCAAGAATACAACTTGCCTAATAATTCTGCACTCCCTGTATTCCCGTGTTTTGAACAACGAGACTTGTGTGATGTTATACTGTGTTAAAATAATTTCACAAAAAGAGGCGGCTCGCTTCGTGGCCCTTGTAAAATGTAGATTTTAAAGGCTCACTATTACGGTTTTGTATTTCTCTGTAATGTAGCACAGTGTTAATGCTACTTGTAACATTCTTTTTCAGCCGTGGAACTCAGATAGTTTTCCCCCAAAATATACATTTAAATAATTAAATTAATATCATAAATGACTAGTCTACCAATGGCTTGAACAAACGACTACTAGTCGACTAAAACAAATCTTTAGTCGGGGGCAACCCTAATAAAGTTGCAGAAAAACGATATTTTCAACCGCTTTGCCCTCCGTATCCCATTCAGCCACAGCGCACTCTTTAGGCTAATAGTAAATTGCTATGAACAAGCTAAAACTAAAGCTGACTGTATGTAACTGTCTATAGCGCAATTAGGCACATATATCTTACATCTAAGCAAATCCTTGTAGACTTACTGGCTGAGACGGCAGCCACAAAATAATGATTTACTATTGAGTGGGTGGTGAATTTGAATATGTATCTGTCAGTGGCTGGTAGATGTTCACATTTTAAAAAGTTAATTTCCCAAACTGATGAGGACAGGATGAATGATAGTGACCGATTTTGACTGTTGTGCATTCTTTTTAAACTTCACTCAGTGTTTTACTGTCGTGAATATTATTTTATTTAGATTTTTTTTTTTATTTAGCTGTTTCTGCTCTAGAAGTAATATTTTAGTATATTTAAAATGTGAATACATTCAAATCCTGTTGTGAATTTCTGCTTTATTCAGTAATAAAAAAAGAACTGAGAAGAGCATCAGTAAAGGACCCGTAAGGAGTAGCCTATAGATAAGAGTAGTAGTATTGATAAAATCCTAACGATACCCATCCCTAGTTCTTCTAACGCTATCTTGAAGAAGTCAGAATCTCCCAGTTAAAAATAAATTCATATATCAATAAATTCAGTGGATTAACTTGTAGTTCTGAATAAGGACTTTCAGTATTTGGAGCAAGTAGCTTTTGGCTAATAAGGTATGCCAAAGTCAGTAGGCTACTGTTATTTCAATGTGTGAATACATATTTAATCAACATTTGATATCTTCTGCTTTGTATATAAATGTCTTTTAAGGATGAATTAAGTTGAGCGCTAAACACAAGTTCAATAATAGGTTTGAAAGGATTCAGATTGAATACTGGATTCAGACTGGATAAAATGCTATCAAAACCCCAACTCATTTCAAAGCCGAAAAAGAATTTGTAGACTCTATGCTGTTTTGAAAAGGTCCCAAGTACATCTTATGTTTCAAAATTCTTTGGTAATCTCCAAGTTGAGTCAGTTTGCCCCTGCGTTTTATGCATACTGTGTACTTGAGTTCACCATGAGCAATGTCCAGAATTCAATATCTGGCTCTCAAAGATGTGGTACATCTCAAATGTTCATACTAAGAATAACTTGCACCAGTCAAAGTAATTCATGTTTTTAATTTCTCTGAAATGTCACTTCAGCAGTATAGAACATAATATGTTGTATATTGCTTGATCTATTTGTAATTAATCAAGAAGTAAATGATTGCATGGGAAAGGTGGTCATGTTATTAACTTGGCTGGTGGTAATTTCAGACTGTGGATTTACTGAAATGATATTTTTGTGTGTATTATGGGTGTTTCCAACAGTTTGAGGCAGCCTGGGCACTTACAAACATCGCATCAGGTACCTTCCTGCACACCAAGGTGGTGATTGAAACAGGAGCAGTTCCCATTTTCATTGAGCTGCTGAACTCTGAGTACGAGGATGTCCAGGAACAGGTGAGAGCCTACAATATTACATTTTAAATATGGGCGTAAGTGTCATTATATAGACCATAAAACAGTACTCATTTGAAATGCTCTTTTTTGAAACAGATACTTTCTGCATGCAGTGTTTAAGTTCTGCAAGATTTCTGTTTGTATTGTGTAGTAGTAGCCTGGTAACGCACAAAAAGCAATCACAATATTATATTCTGCACTCTGTATTTATTCCAGCTTTTTTGTCAATTGCCAATCGCATGATTGTTGCTGTGTTTGCCGTGTTGCAAACAAGCTGTTGCATTTCTTTCCTGAACTTGGCACTGCTCAGGAGGTGATACTAAATCCAAGATTTAGGTTCAGGAACTCGGTGTAAAAGTTAAATAAAGTTGTGAGTTCCTGGAGTGGAAAAGGCCTGTACATATTGAAATCACAATATAAAATGACATATACCTTGATAAGAGTTTATCCACATCACCCACTCCTAACACCACTCACTGGGCTGTCATTTGTCTGTTCAAATTCTTGAACTGACAACATGGTGACTGTCCTGAACATGCTGCTAAATTTTGCCTGAATTATCCACAAAAATCAGTTTCAGAATAAATTAGAGGTGAGAAACAGGTCATACAGCTGCAGAAACATACACAGTTGTATCAACAGAGTCTAGTTTTGCTAGCCTTCATGACTGGATCAGGAGTTTTGAGAGGCAGCTAGTCACTGATTGGTGCAGCACATTCTCATTCAGACACTGAGGCATATTGACGGTGTGTTGTGTTTCAGGCGGTTTGGGCGTTGGGGAACATAGCAGGAGACAATGCCGAGTGCAGAGACTACGTGCTTAACTGTGGCATCCTGCTGTCTCTACAACAGTAAGTGTCCTTCCTCTCTGTCTGAATGTGTCAAATATTATGTGATAACAACTGGATCCTGCGTTGTCATGTCCAGGCTACTCGCTAAATCCAACCGTCTTACAACAACCCGCAATGCAGTGTGGGCTCTGTCCAACCTGTGCCGAGGGAAGAACCCACCACCAGATTTTGCTAAGGTGACTCTACGTTTCATAACTAAATGGAATACTGTAGCCCATTTGCCTTATTTCTGCTTGCAGCATTAATTCTTGAATTGTTCATCCAGCTGTGTCTTTGTTGTCCTTGTCTCTGGTGTGTGTCAGGTGTCTCCTTGTCTCAGCGTGCTGTCCAGGCTTCTGTTCAGCAGTGATCCAGATGTGCTGGCTGACGCTTGCTGGGCTCTGTCCTACCTGTCTGACGGCCCTAATGAAAAGATCCAGACGGTCATCGACTCCGGGGTCTGCCGCAGACTGGTGGAGCTGCTTATGTAAGGAACGAACGATTCCATATTATAGGAGTAGTCATTTCCTGATTCACTAGAGGAAGAACAGGTCAAGCTGAATTACATGTATGTGACATGTAATTTCAGTGGTGGGTTATCTAGTAGTGTAGTGTAAAGCAGTGTAGGTGCTGGGGTTCCCTGCAGTTTAGTGAACTATTCACACTGATGGACTGGTGATTTAACTATGGACTGGAACTATATTCAAAGGAAAATCCCATTGTTTTTCCCATAAATGTGGCTGTTGTGACTCTATGGGTCATGCCAACTTTGTACTTGCCACCTCCATTGTAGAGCGAGAGATTTGGGGAAATGAGGACTTGCACAAAACAACCTAACACGTAAACACAGAATGTAGCCACCTGGAAAAGCCATTATGGCTAACTGCACAGGGATCTACATCTGGGGCAACTTGCAGACTTTTTCTCTCAACTAACATTATAAATGTAAGGTCGAATCACAGTGGGTCAAGGAAAATGTATAACCAGATGCTAGTGTTTATATGCAATCCCTCATAATATAGTGTTTAACATTTTAGCTTTTTCCTACTGTATGAAGAGCTCACCGTGTGGTCCAGCCACCCTAAAACTTTTGGGGAGGTGAAACTAAGTCTGCAGGACAGCAGTGTTTATCAGAGCCACAAATTAATTAGTTGTAACTTTTCCAGATCCCAGTTACACAGCTGGGATCACTGTCATCCGTGGACTCATTTTCATCAGACATGATTGCATCACAACAATACTTGTGAAAATATATTCTCTAGAGATCTGTGACATTTTGTAGCTGTAGACAGACAAAATAAGTGATAGCTAGGGGAGTTTTAACCAGATCGGAGAGGGTGCACAACCAGCGGATCATATTTCAGAAAGGTAGTGATCCTCTTCTTCCTCTCCTCTTTGAGCTGTGGTAGCAGTTCCTTTCGTTTCATGCAAACATTTTCGGAAAAGTCCTCGTTGATGAAGATATTAGTGCGTTTGAGGGATTTTGCTCTCTTCAGAATTTCTTGCTTGCTTTTGTATCGAAGCAATTTAACCACAATGGATCTGGGGTAACTGGCGTAGTCATATTTTCCAGTTCGATGAGATCTTTCTAATTGTATACGCCTGGAGTCTATTTTCAGGTGGTCAGATAATACTTTGTTAGCCTTGATCTCTGTCACTCCAAGATTCAGATTTTGAGTCCGGCACTCCATCTACTGCTAAGTTGTTTCTTCTTGACTGATTTTACATATAATCCATTTTTGCGGACAGACTATTAATGGAAGCTATGCTTTGGTGGCTTGCGAGTCATCCAAATCTGCCTGTGAAAGTGGAGGCTAGCTGGAAGGTCTTGAATGTCTTTGGACATGTTCAGTACATCTTTAACAAGACTGTCCATGCGGGCAAACATAGAATCAACAATCACTTGTAGATATGATTTGTAGCTCTTTTCTTGTGTGAGTTGTTCTTCAGCTTTTCTAGGCATTTTGATTTGAGTCCACAGTGACTTGATGTTGAGGAGCTCGCTCTGAGAAGATAGTCAAGATAATCAATGAAAGCAGGTGGGATGGTGGTAGATCCAGTAGGTCTGGATTGTCAATCCATCAAAAATCTCTTTAAGCATTGTCCATCCACACTTCACAACTCTTCTCTATATATGACTTGAATGTTTGACAAAGAAAATGTCTGTTTTTAGTAGTATGTAAGTAGTAGAAGTAGTAAGCATTTAAAAGGTCCAGAAATACAGTAAGACAATTTGAGTGGCTTGTAGCCAAAGTTTCACGCTGCTACTGAAACAGGAAATCAATGGTCTTGAACAGAAATCGTTGGTGTCAATTGGGTTCTATTGTTCTTGTCAGTGGAATGCCCCTAACCTGAATTAATTTATGCATGAATATCTTTAATTGAATAGTTTCAGTTTCTCAATGTTTTGGCATGAAAACTGTCAAATTCTTCAAAGAAATTAGATTTTAGAGGTCTCACCATCAGTAGCTTTTGCTGTAACACTGTGTGAATGTTTGTTTTTATTTGTTATAGGCACAGTGACTATAAGGTTGTTTCTCCTGCTTTACGTGCGGTGGGCAACATTGTAACAGGAGATGACATCCAGACTCAGGTAGAGGCTCAACTACTCACAGTACTGATTCCCTCACTTTGTCTTCATTCATTTATTTGTAAGGGATCATATACAGTATTAAGTGTAAATGTTGCCATCTGATGTTTGTTTGTATGTTTGTCATCTCAGGTAATCTTGAACTGTTCAGCACTACCATGTTTACTCCACCTCCTCAGCAGTCCCAAGGAGTCCATCAAGAAGGAGGCGTGCTGGACTGTGTCCAACATCACAGCAGGAAACAGAGCTCAGATTCAGGTAAAGGCTGCTTCACCTGGGTTTAGTGTGTCGTCTGAAGAAGGGCTGCTGTTTGTTGTAGCTGACAATATTTCTTCTCGTCAGAATGTGATTGATGCCAACATCTTCCCAGTACTGATAGAGATCCTTCAGAAGGCCGAGTTCCGCACGAGGAAGGAGGCAGCGTGGGCTATTACTAACGCCACCTCTGGGGGCACTCCTGCACAGATAAGGTATGTTTGCCAGACTTAAGGGGCGATTACACAGAGATGCACCGCTAGAAACGCGTTGCCAGCAAAACCATCGTTTTCCTATGGTACGGCGCGCATAAAAATTAAAATATTCTAAATTTTTCAGCGCAAGTTATAGTCGCACCACCTGTCAATGTCAAACTTGGCCCAGGCAGCCAATCAAATCAAGCAGGAGGTGGGCTTTACTACTTTACCACTTTGTTCCTGTTGCTTGAGCAGCCAGGTGAATCTCTCTGGCAAGTATAATGCCATTTTCTATGCTGATATATAGGCTAACTAGCTAGCTTGCTAGTTAGCTGTTGGACTGTGAGAGAGCTACGGAGCAGCCCTGCTCCTCAGGCGCACCAGCTGTTGTGGTGTTTGTTAAGGGGCTGCGCCTGTAGCCTCCGTGTGATCTTCCCTTTAAACACCCAGGAGAACACTGAGAATTTGACAACTCCCTCCTGGATAACAGGATTGTAGAATAGTGATCAGCTCAGCCGCAGCTGGAGCCAGACCAAAGTCACACAGTCCAGACAACGTTTGATCTGCCTCTCGATAATGTTTTGAAAATAGACAGGCTTGTATTTACAGTTAGAACATTAGGAGAAAAAATGATCACGTTTTTATATTTTAATGTTTTTTAATAATTTTACTGACCAAAACTTTGTAATGACTAATCTATTAAAAATAAATGTGATTTAAGATTTTTCTTCGTGTGAACAGATACCTGGTGTCTCTGAATGCCATTAAACCAATGTGTGACCTGCTGACAGTGATGGACTCAAAGATCGTGCAGGTGTCTCTGAATGGTCTGGAGAACATCCTCAGACTAGGAGAACAGGAGGCCAAACAGAACGGAACAGGCATCAATCCGTACTGTGCTCTCATTGAGGAGGCTTACGGTACAGCTCTGCAACACATCACACAACTAATAAATGACTCACACATATTTTGTTGCTGTATCTGTACCACAAATACATCTGTGAACCAACGATTCTGCACAATTACATTCAGGTTTTATAATCTGATTAGCCTGAATTAATAGTTGTCTTGTTACGATACACTTATCTTGTCTCTGGTTGAGACATGTACTTATGAAATAGTCCAGTAATGATAAAATAGTTTTTACTGTTTGACAAATAACACATACATCTTTTGATTGAAATGATTACACGACAACATCATTTAACAGCTGAATGTCCACTAAATTTGAAGTTTTTTAACTTTTATCATTAAGAAAAAGCTCCCTGGCACCCGGAGGACGTAAATGTCTGAGGTTTGATGCCTTCAAATGAGTTCCACTCCCACTTTGTCTTTTGTAGTTTATGCTGCATTAACAATATATAAAGTATTATTTGTAATTGCTTTCACCTCTTCAGCATTAGTACCATTTTAAGCCATCCTGACCCTCCAAAGTGTGACAAATAGCTGCCAAAACTACAGACAGCTGTGAGGCGTCCTAACGCATTTGTCAGCCAGTGTCACCACCCACACACACCGGGGACACACACTGTTTCTCGATGCATTTCACATCCACACCTCAACTTACCATTAGAAATATTTAATAGTCCATCCTTTCTTGTATGGGATAGTTAAATTTCAGGAGCCAGTTGCACCAGCTGTTCATAAGTTCAAACTTTGCTTAGGAATTCACGCATAACTAAATTAAAGCGGATTGTACCACACAAACTAGTTCTTATGTACTTATATTAGTTGTTACTAAATATTTACACCTAGTAACTACTGGATGTAACAGTTGTGTAGCTGTTAACCAACTGGACAATTTGCCTGCTACGAGAATAAAAACGCTTGGAGCGACTAGACAAGCTAATTGAAAATGGACAGCATATTCACCATCAGCGGGTTATATGTGACAGGCTACACCCACTGGATCTTTACAATGATGTGGGTATTTCTGCCTGTTGTTATTGATTCAGGCGTGAGTAGATAATGAGGATTACTGACCAGCAGGTGATGCTTGTAAATGCTTGTCAGTTGAAAACTTTATTAAACGTTATGATGTTTTAAACAAATTATTAACTCAAACAGCTAGAACTTTGCCTAAAGAAAATACTGTTTAAAATGAACTGTAAAATGTAATTCAGGAAATATATCATCAAACAAGTACAGTTTTTGAAACTTGGTGCTAAAGACATAGTTGTGGCATTATTCATTCTACACTTCAGTTAATCCTGTTGTACTTTTGCCACATAGTTGTGTGAAGTATAGGAACTAGAATGAGTTGTGTATATGTGGGTGAACCCTTTCAGGCCTGGACAAGATCGAGTTCCTGCAGAGCCACGAGAACCAGGAGATCTACCAGAAAGCCTTCGACCTGATCGAACACTACTTCGGCGTGGAGGAGGAGGACGCCAGTCTGGCTCCTCAAGTGGACCAGAGTCAAGGCCAGTTTGTCTTCCAGCAACAGGAAGGACCTATGGAGGGTTTCCAGCTTTAACACCACCTCACCTCCACAGCACCTTCTTCTTGGTCTCTAAACCTCTGCTAGAGACAGTGGCCTATTGGTCTGCAAACTCTCCTGGGACAACACCTCGTCTTTGCCGGGCCAGCTCCACCAGCTCCCCAGACCTTCACTTCTACTATGTACTCACAGCAACACCTACTCTGGAGAGCCAGAGAGAGCTTTGTGAATATGGAGATGAAACATAAGAGCCCGTTTGGCTCATTGGTGCTGTGCTGTGGGAACCTGTTTGGAGGGCTCAGTCTTGCTGGTTTCTATCCCATAGATGAGATGTCCATGCCATGGAAAGCCAACTCATGCTAAAGAAAGAATTCTCTCTTTTTTTCTTTAATGCTGCACAGTATGATGTTCCTTTGACTTCCTGTGATATTTTTTCATCATTCTAAATTATGTTTATGATATTTGTGTTACAATTAGAAACTGGTGTCTCCAAATCAGCATCCATATCCCTTATTCAATGTGAAACTACCTCTTCAGTCTTCAGAAAGAAAGAAACCGAAAGGAAGGAAGGAAGAAAAGAAAAGCCCTAAATGAACAGCAAAACGGCAAAAATCCAATCTTAAAATCCTTGGTGTTCAGATTCAGGGTCTAGTGGCTGAGCTGTCAGAAGTCTGTAGGCAGGTAGTGGATGTAAATACAGTACTACTCCACATCCTGGTGTTGCCATACTTAGTCTGAAGCAGCTGCACATGCTTTCTGGGCTCTTTGTCCTCTCCTGTCGATTTAAAAGGACTTGGCGAGCACCTGGAGACTGCTTCTTTTATTTATTTGTCTTTTGAGAGCTGTGGTGGAGATCCTCTTTCTCTTCTCCACCCTCAGTTCTGACTGAAGGAAACAGATTCCTGGATTATGTAACCGGCCAACTGGCCCAAGTTTGTTTGAAATCTGCAACAGTGTTGGCTGTTCACTAGTGTTTTTTTCTGCTTATTTTAAATCTTCTTTATTTCAGAAAGCAGTATCAGGGCAAGACAAGTGCTGTATGTTACATGATGGACATGATGCAGTATGTGCAACAATCTTGAATGAGATTTTTGTCCTGTTTTCTAGGTCACTATGAACTATCAAGGTAATATATCATAAATTATTTTTTCTGCCTTCAATCATCATTTCCTTGATGTGATGGGATTAGTCGACAGAGGGGTTGTATATTATATATACATGTAAGAAAGTGTAAAGACGTATTTAAGTGGCTGTGGGAAGGTGTGATATGCAATTATGTTTTCTGGCTGATATGCAGTTGTAGTATTTCCAGTCCATCACTGCTTTATGCACCCTTGACAGTTTGTTTTATTTTGAGGTTTGTCTCCTGTGAGGTTTTGTCTCCTAAGCTTTTATATTTATTTTTATTTTTTCATTTTCTGATTTTGTGGTTGAAGTCTTAAGATGGAAACACAGTGGGATTTTTTTCCTGCTTTTGGCTCTACCCCTGAACCACATTTGAGTACAGCGACATTGATTGGTGGAGAACTGAACATGAAATCAATCTATATTTGCATGAAATGGAAAATATTTCTAATGCAGAAATTACATCAAGCACATTCAATCGTGTATAGTTTTCTAATATTCCTGGTTTGTATGATTGTATATCATATTTTTTAGGTTTTGGTAGTGTTTTTGTTTTCTCCTGTTTGGGAATTAATTTGCTGTGTACTTGTGGCTCTCAGTAGAAATTGTGTGTTAGAATTCCAGCAGCCGTGTACAGGAGTGAATTACTGTATGCAGCAACAGTTCCTAACACTGACAGAGGTCTGACAATGAAGCTGGGTCAGGCTGTCTGTAATGATGCCTGGCTCTTCTGTGTGGGGATGCACACTTATATTGTGTAACAAGAATTAATAAAGTGATCTGTTGGATACAAACCAAACACGCTTGCATTACTGCTTTTTGTCCTTTCTTTAGGAAAGTTCTTATTCTAATTGACTGTCACATTTACTGTTGAATTGAGTTGACTGAAAATGCTTTTGTAAAGTAAATAAGTAAATTTACTCAGAAATCTTACTTGAGTACATTTGAGGTTCTTGTATATCCATTTCATACTTTTTATACTTCACTACCTTTGCAGAGGGAAATATTGTACATTTTACTCCACTACCTGTATTACAAGTGTTGTCTGGTGATTGTAGATATGATTTCAAAATAGATCGAGTGTTTTCATTGCCGACGTGCTACTGCAGTTTCAGTAGCAACGGTTCTTGTGAGAGAAATCATCCCAAGATGGGGACTCCCATCTAAGGTAACCAGTGACTATGGTATGCATTTTGTAAATAGTGTAATCCAGAGCCTTTCAGAAAGTTTGAAAATAAATCTAAAAACACATTGTGCCTACCCAGCGTTTGGAGGTGCAGTTGAAAGAGCAAATCAGACTCTTAAAAACAAAGCTCACAAAGCTTATGGCTGAAACACAACTGTCATGGGTTGATGTTCTGCCCTTAGAACTGATGTACATGAGAAGTCGTCCACACAAAACCACAGGACTCTCCCCCATGAGATACTTACTGTACGCCCCATGCACATGATCGACACACCCTTTCCCCAGAGCAAGCTGACCCTTACAGGGCTTGAGGATGAAATGTTAGCATATTGTTGTGCTCTTAATACTCTGAAGCTTATCTTTCCTAATGTAAATGCTGCCTTGCCTCAGCCCACCTCAGAACAGCGCCACAACTTCTAGCCAAATGATTGGGTCATGGTAAAATACTTGAGGAAACCCGGCACCAACATTGCTGGTCATGACCATTCCAGGTGCTCCTAACCACTCCAACTGCAGTTAAGGTAACAGGGAGAGCCACCCAGTGTAAATCCTTCCCCGGAAATGCCACCCGACCGGACACAATGCCGCCAGAGGCCTAACCTGTGGGGCTTCGAGGAGGAATCCTGCCGTGTAATCCTGGCCACCAGCTTCTTCGTTGGCATCACCATAGTCCTCTGCCCTCGACCGTGGGAAATAGTCCACCGGCAGGACTCTAAAAATGGCCGCTCCTCAGAGGGAAGTGCCCTACCAACGGCACCATCGCAGACCTGGAGTAGTGGTCCAGAAAAAGCTGACAACAGTCCCCTGCCAACGACACCAATGCAGGCCCAGAAGAAGCTGACAAATGTGGCATCCGACCACCAATGATCGATGCTGAACTGTTAACAATGGAGCAACAGAAGAGACAAAAATCTCTTTCAAAGACCCAGATCACCCAGAAAGAAACTCTCTTCTAAAACATTTAGCTGGACACACACACACACACCAAAGTTCACAATGTTGTGTTTCTGCACCTACACACTCGCATGCATGAGAGCTTTAATGTATAGGTTGATTGATGGTGTTATGGGGACCACTCAAACATACCTGCAACTCTCTACTGAACCTGAACTGGGGACACATGATCTTTTCCCAACTTCTGATTGGGCTCCAGGTTCTCCATACAGTGATGATGAGGAAGAATAAATCCTTTTAAATATTTGTGTGACATTTGAATTATGCTTGCTTATAACAGAAGATCCTCATTGTCATAAGCAGTGAAGTATTTGCATCTATTGCAGTTTAACCAGCATTATCTTATTGTAATTATAATTTTAAGTATTACTTTTGTTTTTTTCTTGGTAATTCTTGAATGTATTTCTCCATGTTATTGTTGCCACTTTGTGTAAAAAGGGGGAAATGTAAGGAATAAATTGTGACTTAGCAGCTTAAAGGTTAATATTAAACCAGAGCTTCTAACAAATGGAGGGATAGTTTATCACACTAAATACATAAAGATGAATTATAATTGCACAAAGGTTCTTTCATTCCTGAGAGGAAGTGTAAATGCTTTTACACTTTAATACTGTCACTGCAGCTCAGTTATCAAGCTCCTCTCCTTGGAATCAGGTCCTAGTTTGGGTTAAGGAGGCAGACACCATCTCCACATTTAAGAGTAGGCTGAAGACTTTGATAAAGCTTATAGTTAGGGCTGGCTTGGGTGAGTCCTGAACCATCCCTTAGTTATGCTGCTATAAGCCTAGACTGCCGGGACTTCCCATGATGCACCTCTTTCCTCTCTCCTTCTCTCCCTCTCCATCTGTATGCATTTTTATCCCATTACTACACGTTACTAACTCGACATCTTCTCTCTCCTGTAGTTTTGTGCTTTCTCGTCTCTCCTTCTGTCACTTCCAGCAGGTATTTCTGCCTCCGGAGCTGCAGAGACTGGATCAGTGGTTGTGAGCCACCTGCTGGCCCCGTGTTCCTGCTCGACAACTTCTACTACAGTTGTTGTTTTTGGCTCTGTTACTATTATTGTCGACTGTCATTCCTATTATTGTCACTACCATAATATTATTACTATTTTAAAATTCTAGGTGGTATTTGCATTGTGTCCCCACCTCCTTCTCTCTCTCTCTCTCTCTCTCTCTCTCACTCTCTCTCTCTCTAAACCTCTCTAAACCTCTCTCTCAAAACCTCTTTCTCTGTCTCTCTGCCTCTCTCTCTCTCTCTCTCAAAACCCAACACGGCAGCGGCGGATGGCCGCCCACCATTGAGTCTGGTTCTGTCCAAGGTTTCTGTCTGTTAATAGGAAGTTCTTTCTTGCCACTGCTGCCAAATGTTTGCTCATGATGGGATTTGTTGGGTCTCTGTAAATTGTATTATAAAGAGTATGGTCTAGACCTGCTCTATAGGAAAAGTGCAATGAGATAACTTCTGTTATGAATTGGCACTATATAAATAAGATTGAATTGAGCTGAATTGAATTGAACAGTGATCTGCTGCTGCCGCGGGGACACAAATCAGTCAGACACAAACAGCTAGTGCAACAACAGGGCAGAAAGCAAAGTTAGTGAAGGAGCCCCCTCACAACACAGTTACAGAAAGACGGCGTGGCTCACATCCAGATCTGAACTTGAGTGATAGGATTAACTCGGACCCAACACTTTCAGCTTCCGGTCCTCCTGCATACACAAAAAGGTGATTTAGTTGTCAGCACAAATCCCAAAATTATGATTGGTGAGGTTGCTGTATGTAAGTCATGGACCCTGGCTGAGGTTATGGAAATGACTAGAAAGGCGCCCAATACTCATTAAGATGAGAATTTGGTTTGGCTTAATTAGGTGTGTACTGTCTACAATTATCTAGTGCCTGATGTGAAACAGCTGATGTGAGGCTCGTCCAAGGTTTTGTCGTAAGTCCTGGGGTTTACGCAGCAGGAATAAAATGTGATCTGGAAGACTTGCAGTTACCAGGGGGAGCTCACTCTTGCAGTATGCTGATGACATTTTGATGGCATCACCTTCAAAAGAGGCCTGTCACACTGACTCTATACTGCTTCTTAAAAGACTGGCTGAGCGTGGTCAGTGAGTTACGAATCCCTATTAGTCTGGCAAGATAGTCTTAACACATATAAGAGGGCCCTCCGTAATGCCAGAGCAGCTTACTACTCATCATTAATAGAGGAAAATAAAAAGCACTGCAGCCAGGCTGACAGAGAATCACAGCTCCATTGAACCATGTATTCCTATAGCCCTCAGTAGTAACAACTTCATGAGCTTTTTTAATGATAAAATTTTAACTATTAGAGAAAAAATTCATCAAGTCCTGCCTTCAACCGGTGCCGCAGCTGTAGAGCCTGATGTGTGTTTTGGCTGCTTTGCTCCTGTCGATCTTCTCCAGCTGACTTCGACGATTAATTAATCTAAGCCATCACTCTGTCTCTTAGACCCCATTCCAACTAGGCTGCTTAAAGATGTTTTACCCTTAATTAGCACTTCTTTACTGGATATGATCAATCTGTCTTTATTAACAGGCTATGTACCACAATCCTTTAAAGTAGCTGTAATTAAACCGCTTCTTAAAAAGCCCACTCTTGGGGTTTTAGCCTGGGGTTTTAGCCAACTATAGACCTATATCTAACCTTCCCTTTCTCTCTGAGATCCTTGAGAAAGCAGTCGCCAATCAGTTGTGTGACTTTCTAAATAACAATAGTTTATTTGAGGATTTTCAGTCAGGATTTAGAGTGCATCTTAGCACAGAGACAGCACTGGTGAAAATTACAAATTACCTTTTAATTGCATAAGACAATGGACTTGTCTCTGTACTTGTCTTGTTAGATCTTAGTGCTGCGTTCGACACCATTGACCATCACATACTATTACAGAGACTGGAACATGTAATTGGCATTAAAGGAACTGCATTAAGCTGGTTTAAATCCTATCTATCAGATCAATCACAGTTTGTACATGTTAACGGTGAGTCCTCCGTGCACGCCAAAGTTATTCACGGAGTTCCACAAGGTTCTGTGCTTGGACCGATTCCCTAAGGGTGACAGGAAATGAAGGGAATGAGGTGGGATTGAGGTATTATGATTTCCAAGGTGGTGGTCTGGGTTCCACCAGGTGTGCCAAATGATGATGAGAAAATGTTTAAAGCTATTTCCCCTAGGCTCCATATGTAGAGATATGGTCAACAGATAAGAGACAGAAACATCGCTATAGTCACTTAGGAGTCATTTACATTCCTGAAAAGGAACTGTCCTCTGTATGTTTTCTGCCATAGTTCACTATACTATCTCCTGCATCTGTCGGTTCAGGCTAGGGAGGAAAACATCTCGCTTAACACTGGCCAAAATAATGCTGAAAATTAATATTACACAATTATGAATAATTACCAACAGTACTATGCCTTACGCAATGGGCACCATTTGTTGGGATTTGTAATGGTTAAAGAGGCACCAAACTGTGTTGATACAATCAATTAAATTTGGCTATCAAAATGATCAAAGATAATCATAAATAATAACTTTTAATTAATAAAGTCATTGGGGGCACCACTCTTCTTAAAGAAAAGAAATGATAGCCAATCAAATGATTGAATCTCAAATAATATACTAAACTATCAATTGGGAAATTAATAATTAAATTAATAACTATAACCAGAATTACCATCAATAGCTAGTAGGTTGAAGTTCAACATAGAAGATATTGGCAAAGTAGTGCTCTTGTGCAACATTAAAGAAACCAGCATAATTATACACAAGCATTTATTAACAGATAATGAAGCAAAAACACAATATTAAGTCTAACTCTAAATGCACTAAACTACAGAACAAAAGGGCGTGTGTGTGTGGGGGGGGTTCCAAGATGGCTGCTTGGGTCAAAATGGCGGCCACATGTCGTCAAACAAAGATAGTTAATTCAAAATGCCGGTAAGGCCATGTATGTTAAAGAGTGTTGCTCTGTATAAGGGCCAAATTGAGGTGGATGTGTGAACTGTGTAGGATACAAACGGTGCCAGGTTAGAAAAAGGATAGTTAGTTGAATGCAAGACCCTGTGTCTGTGTGAACATCACAAACATCACTTAACATGTGGCTACCAAAATAACCTAACAGTGAAAACACATCACAACAATAACACTCAACGACCTAAATAAACACATTTACATTCACACAAGTAACACAGTCCTGTGCTTAGCCACGTACACAGTTAAACTATGTGAAGCTATGTAATGCACAGTTATGGGTTCAGTGGTTATGTTACCAGTCCATAAAGGAAGAAAGGTTGCTATGAACGTTGGTATTATCTGGCGGTTGCATTGGATCAGCCAGGCAGGGAAAAATGTCGGCTCCGATTGAAGAAAAGTCCTTGCTGTGCAGTCACTCCTTGCAGTTAGCTTGGCGCTTACTTCCTTAGTTGCTTCTTAAATTTAGCGGACACACTTTTGTAATAGCCAGGTCAGACTGACCAATGGCAGCTGGAAGGTTGCGTTCAATGCTCTTAGGATTTTGGAATGCTGAGTTCAAATGCTTACCTTTGTGAACACTACAAAAGAGCATGCAGTCTCCTAATGAAAGTTCAGTTAAAATCACACAAATAAATGAATTCATCTGTGGAGTGCCAGTGGTCTCAACACAGGAATGGGTATATCCAAGAGACGGGCGTGGACCCTTTAAGCAGCTCCACCATCTCTTCTGTGTGCATGAAAATGTTTGTCACCAACTTCCTACTTCCTAAAAGCCTACTGATACTGTCGCCGATGATTCCAGGCGCCAATTCAAAATATATTCAAACGGCGGTATTCAATGGCTAGAGTGGGTGTTTTACACCAACGGCATCTTCATTCAACACGCTTTAAATGCAGGGGAAAAACAGCTGGGACGGTACTTTGTAGACGGCTACACTGAGATCAAAGGGGTGAAATACGTGTGGGAGTTTCTAGGTTTTACCACAGTTATCTGCCTTGTTTTCAACCTCATGACACCTGTCCTCTGACGGGTACCGCCTTTGAGTTGTTGCATGCAGCCTGTGAGGAGAAATTACAGACGTTACAGTCTGTCCACGGCATCAAAGTGATCGTCATGAGAGAGCATAAGTAGTCGGAGATGAAAAAAATCCCATCAGGGGTTGAAGGAGTTCCTCAAGCGTGGTGTATGACAAGAGATGACTGCTGACCCAAGGTCGCACCTTGCCTTTTGGATATTGAAGAAAATGTTTTCATCCAACCTAAGTGACTTTGATCCTAGACTGTGACCAACCATCCGGAAGTAGTCAGGATTTTCACACAAGACAGACACCACAGGAACACGAGTATCATGATGCTGAAGCAAAATGTCAAGGTAAACATAGTTGTACCATCAGTTTGAACAGTAATTACTGATGCTGTTTAAAAACCTTCCAGACAGCTATTAATTGCCTGACCATTAAGAGCTTTGTAGGTGAGGAGAAGGATTTTTTTCTATTCTGGATTTTACAGGGAGCCAGTGCAGAGAAGCTAATATTGGAGAGATATGATCTCTTTTCCTAGTTCACGTGCCGCAGCATTCTGGATCAACTGGAGAGTCTTAAGGGACTTATTCGGGCAGCCGGATAATAAGGAATTGCAATAGTCCAACCTAGAAGTAACAAATGCATGGACTAGTTTTTCAGCATCATTTTGAGACAGGATAATTCGATGCTCCTTACAGTGGTGCTGGAGGCCAGGGCAATGCCATCTAGAGCAACCATATCTTTAGACAACGTGTCTCGGAGGTGTTTGGGCCAAGTACAGTAACTTCAGTTTTGTCAGAGTTTAACATCAGAAAATTGCAGGTCATCCGCGTTTTTACGTTTGTTTTTTTATCCTTTAACACTTAACTTGACAGTACTCATTATTGCACTATTACTTATTACTTATATTATTACATTGTATTACACCGTACATACTTATCAACCTCTAAATCCACTTTGTACTTACACTTATTTTAGCTTTTATACTTATATCCACTTTGTACTTAATTTATCTAAAGACTAAGAACAAGGCTTTCGAATGAGTTATAATTTAGTTTAGGTTTAGGGTTGATTTATAGACTTGCGTTGAAGATAGCTGCAACTCCACCTCCTCGGCCGGTGCCTCGAGGAATATGAGTATTAATATGACTGGGCAGAGTGGATTCATTTAGGCTAACATATTCTTCCTGACCCAGCCAGGTTTCAGTAAGACAAAATAAGTCAATATGATACTAGTGATATTAAATCATTCACTAGTACAGCTTTAGGTGACAGAGTTCTGATGTTTAAGAGTCCACATTTAATTCTCCTAGTTTGTTGTGCTATTTCAGCGTTTTTGTTTAGGATTTTATGTATAACTCCTCTTCTGCTAACTTTTGGTTTTATTAATTTAAGAGGTCAGGGCAGACACCCATCACTAAGGAGTTTTGGGTGGGTAACTGCTCTGGAAGCGCAGAGAAGCGTGTAGGACTGCAACTCTGCCTCCTGGTCTCAGCTCTGGGTTGTCATGGTTTAGGTCCACTAATAAGAAAATCAGGTTTCTAGATATGAGAGCTGCTCCATCCAAAGTGGGATGAATGCCGTCTCTCCTAATCAGACCAGGTCTTCCCCAGAAAATTATCTACAAAGCCCACATCGTTTGCTGGACACCACCTCGACAGCCAGCGGCGGAATGAAGACAGCTAAACATGTCATCACTGGTCAGGTTTGGCAGGGGCCCAGAGAAAACTACAGTCCGACATTGTCTTTGCATATGTACACACCGACCCAGCATTAACTTGTTGTTACTGCCGAATAACAATCTTACTGTATTTACGTTTATCCTTAGCCAGCAGTTTTAAATAGCATTCAACATCGCCCGCTCTGGCCACAGGAATACATTAGACTATGGTCGCTGGTGTCGCTAACTTCACGTTTCTCAAAATGGAGCTGCCAATAAAGAGTTGGTTTCTCAGCGGGTGTGTCGCTGAGTAGGGAGAACTTGTTAGAAACGTGAACAGGTTGGTGGTGAACCCTGGGCTTCTGCTTAGGGCTATGCTTCCTTCGGACAGTCACCCAGCCTCCCTGGTTTCCCTGCGGATAACAGGAGTTACATCTGGTCGGTCCGCACCGATTACGGGGGGCTGGCTAACTAAAGCAGCTAATGATTGAGTTCTCATGGTGCGGAACCGCGTTTCCAATTCACTAAGCCTTGCCTCCAACGCTACAAATAAGCTACATTTATTACATGTACCATTATCAATCACTAAAGGAGGCAGAGGAATAGCTAAACATCTGACATACCAAGCAGGAGAGGGAGAGGGAGAGAGAGAAGCCATTGCTAGCTGCTAAGCTAAAGAACAGTAGCTAGCAAAAATAAATTATTTCTGGTGAGGTAGTATGGCTCAGATTTGTAAACAACAAGCAGTATTCAAGAGGAAATATGATCTGTGAAATGTTTATTTTAGCTCTGAGCTGATGTTAACTCTGATGCCCTCCATCACTGACTGATTCTGTGCTGCCTCCTCTCATGAAACACTTTCTAGAATCTGTGCAGCAAAATGCAACTACTGCAAGTGCGTCTGAAGAAGAGACTGAATTTCTTTAAAGGTGGCTGCAGCTTGCATCTGACGGAGATGGAGGAAGAAGAGAGGGCGACTCGAGACAAGCAAATTCTTAGTAAGGTGTGCCCAATGCTGTTGTCAGTTTTACCATTCATGTCACTCTTATGAGATTTCATCTATCAATCTGTCCATCTGTCTGTCTGTCTAACTGTGTCTTTGTCTGCCCTTATCTGTCCATCTTTTAGGGTACACCCAAGGTTCACACAGGCTTGCTTGAGGAGGGTGCCACAGGATTGGCTCATGGCCACTTTCTGCAAATAGTGCCCAGCTTAATACTGATGGTAGTTCATGCACAGTATGTATGTTATATGCGAATTACTTGTTAGTTTGTTCAAATAAATTCTTCTAACAGATAGTCACGTTGTCATTTTTAACTGAAAACGTACCAAATGAATGGATGTTTGGGGGGTAGACATGGGGTAATGCAGGGTGGGGAGATTCAGGATTTTTCAATGAGGGAGAAGGAGTAGATGTCATTTTAAGTAATTGAGCTTTTGTGGAAGAATTATTACAAATTATTCAAATTTGTATTTGTATATATTCTAAAACATGTCTGGAGGGGAACTTGGTAGTAATTAAAAAAACATTTTTCTTGTTCAATAAAATGAATCATTCACTGTAAGAACAGATAAACCATATCTACTCAATAAAATTAAGACAACAGATTACAAGCAATATTATTAATTAAATTAAGTTAAATGAGACCCTTTAGAGTTACTAATTTAATATGAATAGATTCAAATAGAAAACAAAAAGGAATTAACACTAAACAAAAATATTGAGTTGATAGGAAAAACAGGATCTTCTAAATGTGTAAATAGCACTAATAAAAATTAATTTAATTCTACATGTCAATGATATATAATTGAGTAATAATAATCTACAGTAATCAGTACATTTATTTGAATTTATTCAATGCAGTCAATTAAATCTAAATATTCTTTCTTAGGACTAACAACTTCAAGCATTAATGAAGAGCTCTTCACTTTATGTTGAATGTTTATGAGCTTAAAATTCACGTACAGCTAAAACAACTCAAACAAACACATCCTTGTGTTGTATGTTAAACCACACTGTAAAATGGACAAAGTACAGTTTTAAGAAACAGGGGCCAGAATTCTGCAAAATAGCCTACATCTGAATACTGTAAACACGTAAAGTGACAAAAAAGTTACCTTAATTATAGGTCAAAAAGGTTCAAAAAGTGCTTGAATGAAAAAAAAAAAAATCTATTATAAAAAATGAAAGAGAATAGAATTTAAATGTCACAGAGAGGTACAATTAGACACTTACAAGACAATCAGAATCAGAATCAGAAATCCTTTATTGATCCCCGAGGGGAAACTCTTTTGTTACAGCAGCTCACTGTCAGTCAGTGCGCACAGGACGTTCTAAGCAAATCAAATATAATACACTATAATACAGGTCAGATAAATTAAAACTCATTCGAAAGCCTTGTTCTTAGTCTTTAGATAAATTAAGTACAAAGTGGATATAAGTATAAAAGCTAAAATAAGTGTAAGTACCAAAGCGGATTTAGAGGTTGATAAGTATGTACGGTATAATACAATGTAATAATATAAGTAATAAGTAATAGTGCAATAATGAGTACTGTCAAGTTAAGTGTAGCAGATTAACCAGATTATTAGAAGGAGGATATTCCAAAGAACTTCTAAAAAAGCAGACCTGCGTCTAACTGAGACCTGCGTTTATTTGTCAAAACATGTAGCCACTCCTGGCCAGTAAATGGGATTGCCGTTTAACCGGGGCTCTGCTTTAAATTTACGTTTTACGGTAGGTAGCTAATGTATAGCTAATATTTGCTAAATCTCTTTGGGTGAGGGGGTGAAGAGTGTTTTTGTGCAGAGGCAGATCACTAACATTAGCTAGCTAGCTTTGCTAGCGTGACTTACACCTTTTTATGCTTCTTTACCAAGTGCCGATAAAAGTTTGATGTGGTCCCAGCTGTCTCAGTAAGCGTTGCATTGCAGAATTTACTGTTTTCTTTTGGACGCTGCTTTGCAGATGATCTCTTTGTGGTTTAGGTAAATTTTATTACAGAAGATCTCCTCCCAGAGAGCCACAGCTTCTTCTCCTGTCTCCAGCGTTGTAGTCTTGACTGGTCTTGAAATAAAATCCCGAGTCCTCTTTGTCTGAAACTGAGACAAGACGATCGCGGTCGATTCCGAGACAAGATCGAGACCTTCAAAAAGTGGTCTTGTGACCTTTCTAGGTACTGCAAGTAACCCTACCATTAAGGTGTAGGTAAGGAGAAGGATTTCAAATTCTATTCTGGATTTTACAGGGAGCCAGTGCAGAGAAGCTAATATTGGAGAGATATGATCTCTTTTCCTAGTTCTTGTCAGTACACGTGCCGCAGCATTCTGGATCAACTGGAGAGTCTTAAGGGTGGGGTATGCGAGTCTAATCCAATACATGTCTTTTTGTCAATCTCACAGCCCGCTAGCTGTCCATTCAGTGTGAGCGCTGAAAAGAAATCTGGTGTTTGTACTCAGCCCTGGCTCTGTAAATGGGAAATAAACAAAGTGGCTTGGACCGAACCACAAAACACTTATTCCAGCCACGATTTGTGTGTCAGGTGATGTTAAATGACTTGCCCACAGACATTCAGCTGACTTTCTAGTTTGCCAAGATATACTGTTGATGTGATGTTAGCTATAGCAGCAGGAGAGTTGTGAGTATTGCTGTCTGGAGGAAGTAAAGCCAACGGAAGTGCAGCTAGTGCAGCTCATAAAATAAGATTCTCACTAATGTATACTTCCAGCGATAACCCCCAACAATTCACTTTATGGAAAGAAGTCTAACCTTAACATGAAACCCAATAAACTTATTTACACAATTTCATAAGAACATACTGACGACATATTAATATCACTTAAAGTGTAACTAAACCCCTAACTTGTGCTAGCTCCCTCCCTCTCAGCATATTTAAAAGTGCAGCAGAGTGGCTCTGCAAAACCACGTAGGGGGCGTGGCCAGTGTGTGACGGGAGGTAAGGAGACACCTCCCAGAGTGACGGACAGACTGACCACCGCAGCCATATAGAGTGCAGCCAGCAGCACTAACAGCCAGGAGCAGCTGCTGTCAGCCTCTCCCTGTCCGCGCTGGAGCTTTGACAGTCACTGGAAGCACATTCACGGCCCTTTGTAAAAGTTTCTGTGTGGTACCTGTGTTATAGCTGAGCTAATGTTAGCGACTCAGAGAGGGTCAGAGGCTCTGTCAGAGGTGTGTGTCCGTGAAAATACTAAGCAGAGGGTTAGCAAAAAATTGTTTCAACTTTGCAGCTGGGAAAGCTACAGTGCCTATCCATTCTGGCCACTAGCTAACAAATACTAACAGTCTTTGGAGTCACTCGGTAGACGTTGGTTTTATATGAAGGGGCGGGGGAGGAGGTTGGTTGGTGACGGTTGATGACGAAAGCTGCCTCCATATCAGCCAATAGCAAAATTCAATTGCAATAGCCAGGTTTCAACCTGTAGAGGGCAGACGCTATGCATACACAATATGTAGAATTCAAATACTTTCCACTAAAATGTCAAGATTTGGACCTGAATCCATCAACAACACTACTAAACACTCATATACATTGGTTATCAGCTGAAAAAAGTGGTTTGGGGTTGGTTTAGTTACACCTTAAGGAACACAGGAAACATGATAGCAGAAATGTTAACCCGCATCCCTTTAAAGTCTGTGTTTCAAACCATATAGAATTCTTCCAAAATGTACAATGCCCTGTTCGTAATATAGCGCAACAACATCGCACTACTACACATGAACGTCCCCTTCTTGCTGACATTTGTGCTGTGCACGTAAATTGTGTGGATAAATGACATTAAGGAGCGTGTGTGTAGTGAGTCAAAGTGGTGAAAAACATGTTAGCCATCTAGCTAAAAACAATACATTTTCAGCAAACCATAAAATTTAAGGAATAGTTTTCAGGTGAAAACAAAATAAGTTTCCTTACCTTGGTCAGCCAGCTAACATAAGTATGTGTGACATGAGGAACATGGAAGGAGAGGGGCACTCGCCATCTGCACGCTCTTCAAATGTCTTGGCAAAGACGTGGCAAAACATGGGATATTTTTTTGACAGTTTTGGTAACCCTCCTGACTGTGACAATTTTCCATCAGAAAAACTGTGCAGATGTACAGCGGTGTGAAAAAGTGTTTGTCCCCTTCCTGATTTCTTATTTTTTTGCATGTTTGTCACACGTGTTTGTTTCAGATCATCAAACTAATGTAAATATTAATCAAAGATAACACAAGTAAACACAAAATGCAGTTTTTAAATGAAGGTTGTTATTATTAAGGGAAAACTAAATCCGAACCTACATGGCCCTGTGTGAAATAGTCATTGCCCCCGAAACCTAATAACTGGTTGACTCATTGTCCTGCTGCAGAACCCAAGTTCGCTTCAGCTTGAGGTCATGAACAGATGGCCGGACATTCTCCTTCAGCAGTTTTTGGTAGACGGCAGAATTCATGGTTCCATTTATCACAGCAAGTCTTCCAGGTCCTGAAGCAGCAAAACAGCCCCAGACCATCACACTACCACCACCATATTTTACTGTTGGTATGATGTTCTTTTTCTGAAATGCGGTGTTACTTTTACGCCAGATGTAACGGGACACACACCTTCCAAAAAGTTCAACTTTTGTTTCGTCAGTCCACAGAGTATTTTCCCAAAAGTCTTGGGGATCATCAAGATGTTTTCTGGCTGGTGTGGCTAGAGAAATTGAACTCAGGTGTGATAAACCAGTTAAGTTATGCTTTAACAGGTGGGGGCAATCACTGTTTCACACAGGTTTGGATTTTGTTTTCCCTTAATAATAACAACCTTTATTTAAAAACTGCATTTTGTGTTTACTTGTGTTATCTTTGACTAATATTTAAATTTGTTTGATGATCTGAAACATTTAAGTGTGACAAACATGCAAAGAAATAAGAAATCAGGTAGGGGGCAAACACTTTTTCACACCACTGTATCTATTCTAAAAGACAAGTGCAGGATAATCATGCTACAACCTGTGGTCAACATTGTGTGTTTTTTCTATGTCATATACAAAAAAGGATGTCTTATGCACAGGTGCTAAACATGTATGGAACTAATCTTGTTTGTAATGACGCTATGGTTTGTTGATTTGTCAACAAGATACTACCTGATGTATGCCATGAATAGAATTTCACATGTGTACAATATGGAAAATAGATGTGTAACGATGATAATTTCAAATAAAAAAGCATTGGAGAACGTGATTTATCAATACTTGCATCTTTATTCAAGTTTTATGATGTTTTCGGTTCGATCTACTCGCGTCACTACTTTCACTGGAGGGTAGTGATAAAGTTAATACACCTTTTTCATGCTCCCCCTGTCTCACCAGCGACAGGTCTCTCTTTAGAATACCGGCATATTTTTTGGCATTCTCATACACGTCTGTACCCTGTAGTGTAAAATACATTGAGCATAGCTCTATCCAAATCATTTTGCGCAGTTTGTCTTATGGAACCATTGCTTTGCTCCTGCTGCTGGTGCTGCTTTAATGGGTCCAATCTGATGCACCAAAACATTTTTTGAGCGTGCTCCATTTCAGCACAGATTAAAAAGACTCGTTATACTAAGGGCAATAAAAATCATCTTTCTCTCTGATTGATAGTCTTTTTCTTTTTTTAAAGTTTGACTTTTTTTATCAGCGACTAGTCTGATGACTGTCTTCTTCTTTTTCAGCTGCTTATACTGTTTGTCTGTTAGAGGGATAAACTGTGTATTGAATACACCCATGCAGCTAGATACCAGAGTGGTGAATGCAAAAGGATCAAGCTGTGTGCACTTGAGAAAAGTGTTGCGAAAAATCATCCATGCCTTGCGCAACACTTGCACATCATTAATGCAGTACCGCCGAATCTTTGCTTGAAAATCAAATATTTCTTCGCGGACTGTGTCATACCACACCAGAAAGATCTTTTTCTGACTGTCACTCATACTGTCATACCCATAGTAAGATGGATCAGGGTAAGCCCCCATGTAGTTCCCATTTTCCCTAGTGTTGAACTTGTGGGGAAAATAACCTTTTTCCACATGTTCAAACCCTGTAGCTTCGTTTGTTTTACAGACGCATGGGTAAAAAACTGAATGAATCTATCCATCGCTGTTGGTATGTCACATCTTACATCAGAATGACCCTGCTGCCTCTCATGGTTACCAACAGTGTTATCCTCTGTTTAACAAAGTATTCCAACAGTATATAGTCAAATCCTGAGGCCAAATCCATATCAAATCCTGAGGCCTTATGAGCAATAAATGTATACCCATATAGCCGTCTGTAATGTTTCACAAATGCATCTACACATTTCAGTGTATTAAAACAAAACTTCAAAATGAGACAGTGCAGTCCCTCATTCGTCCAGGAGTGTTTCTCATTCTCAATTGTGAAAATAGGTCTGACAGCAGACACTCAGGAAGACTCCTTCCTGAGGGCAGGGCTTAAGCAACACAGAGTAGCTTACATTTCTCAGACCATTTTCACAATTGAGAATGACTTCCGGATGGGAGCCGAAACGTCTTGATTCTGAAAACAGTGTCCAGACGACTACGACTGAAACCTTTTCTACGATAAAACAAAACTTGTTTCCCTCAAAGTTCAATGCACACACAAAAATTGCCTCATGTTTGCCCTTATGATACCTAGTCTCAAAATTGTACAATATGTACTTACTCTGGATTTACTTTTTCAAGGGGCTGAATAAAACATTCGTGGGGCACTCGCCGCAGTGCGAACACACAATAGGTGGACAGCTTTTTTCCAACAGCGTACGTTTTTTCACATGCCTCGCAATATTTCAATCTGTCACAAGAAACTACGTGGTGTTTCGCATCTTGTAGCTTGTTTTGCTCAAAGCAGTGTTTAGATTTACAAATTGCCATTGCATGCTTGATTACTTCAGACAGACTAGCTCTCATGCTGCCGGGTACTGCTTGACAATCGTTGGGATTAATGCCTCTTAAATCAACACGCTGCAGTTCAGAGGCATTAAAAATCCGTATGTCTCTGATGTGCATATCACCTCTGATCATGGATGATGAGGTAGCAGACCCTTCTGCCCTGCAACATGCTGCCCAAAACCTAGATTATTGTCATCACCGGCACCCTCCCCAGCAACATCTGTATCAGCAGGTGCTACACAATTAGCTATTACACACATTTCTACCTCTGAGCTATTATGTGTGATGGATGACGTAGCGTCGCCGCCACCTTTCAGACTCCACACCCTCCCCATTGTCAGCTGCAGCATCAGTACCGGCAGGGACATAACGTTTGAATAACAGCTCTGTGTTCTTTTTCAGCTTATGGATCATTGTGCGTCGTTTTTTTAAACTTATGCATGATGGTATTATCTTCATTATTACACATTTCACGACCCACCCTGTCACTATGTTTGAAGATTTTCCTAGGAGGTGGAGCTGTGATACCATCGTCTGCAGACTCTCCATCAGCTACAACAGCAGGTGCACCGGCAGGGACACAACATTTGGATAACAACTCTGCATTATTTTTCAGCGTATGGAGCACTGCACATCATTTTTAAACATACGTCTCATGGTGGTATTTCTCCATTTCACATTAGGAGCATCATTATCATCATTACATGCATCACTATGTTTAAACACATTTTTAGAAAGAGCCATGTTACTGGCTGTTAATTAACCACTATGGCACACCAAATATGACACCTGTATACGGATCAAAGCACGCGTTATCACAAGTTAACTATTTGAACACTAGAGCCGCTCTTTGAGTTTCGGCAAGAACATTAATCAAATCGCCTTGATTTTTATCCAGATCTGTGGTTGCATTTTTTTCAGTTTTTGAATGTCACAAGCATGAACACGTCCATACAAAACAACAGCTTTACTTGCTGCGAATGTTTACTAAGACTTTGTTACTGTGCTGCAATTCAACAATTTTTCTACTCATGGAACATTCCAATTCATCCAATCGTCTGTCACCAAGTTGCACAAATCAACTAGTCCCCTGTCACAACAACACCTCCCGCTGCTCTTGCTAAATAAATATAAACAAATATTTAAACAGCACCCATAAAGCTCAGTCAAATTAGGTAGTTCTGACAGCTCTGAGAAAACACATTACACCAATAATTGATCAGTTAATGAATCCCTTGGTCTCAGGCAGGTGGGTAAAGTAGGCAAAGAACGCACAGATGTATGGAAGCTTGTTGATTCATCTGATAAACCGAGTGTGTCACCAAGCTGTAAATCACTGTTTACCACAGGAGTGCTGGCCCTGTTGTTCACACAAACACTGGAAAAACGCATCTTGTTGGATATCACCTAATTGTTCTTCAGTCCTCCACTCTGTATCTTTCAGTTCTCTTTTGAGCGTTTCAACAGCTTGTGTCAGCTCATCATCCTCCTCCCCTTCTAATGCGGCGACTGGCTCCGGCGGATGGTCAGTAGTTATTATTTAGAATATTCTCAGATCTGATAAAAACAAGGATAAAAAATCGTGTCAACACACACACGCACTCATCCATGATTACAGACCACCTATCGTTGCTCTACACTATCCCTGTCAGCATGACCAATGTCCACTAATTTGTTCTTCATCCCCAGAGGCCCACACCCCTGACATTGGAATTAATAGTCCCTGTATAAGTCCTTTGTACTCTACATCACTCCCATAGATAAAATTTAAATTTTCAATTCAATTTATTTATATAGCACCAATTCATAACAGAAGTTATCTCATTGCACTTTTCCTGTAGAGCAGGTCTGGACCGTACTCTTTATAATATTATTTACAGAGACCCAACAAATCCCACCATGAGCAAGCATAAAACATAAACGTGCTTGATTACAGACAGTTTACTATTGTTATGCACCTTGTATCCTGTTCAGCACAACTAATGCCCCCTGAATCTCCTTCATTTACCAGCACTGCTTCCCCAATCAATGCTGCGCCCCTGCTGTGCGACTCCAAAACACCTGCAGGGTTGGTCAAGACAGATGATGCAAAGGGCTGCTCCACATGTACAGAAAAGAAAAGGTTGCTTTGCGTGCTGTGTTGGTATCTGGCAATTCCAATTAGCCAAGCAGGGAAGAATGTTGGTTTCTATTGAAGAAAGTCTTGCTGTGCAGTCCATCTGTGCAGATCGAGGAACCGGGAAAAAAAAGATTAGAACAATGGACGCTGACCCTTTTATTTACCTGGTGACATCATGGGTAGTTCAGACTGACCAATGGTAGCTGGAAGCTGGGTCCATGGGGGGAGTTCACACCTCTGGGGATTATGGGAGAAGTTCGATGGCTCCTTTGTTTACAGAACAAAAGAGCATGTGGTGTTCTAATAAAAGTTCAGTTAAAGTCTCACAAATGAATGAATTCAAATGGTGGAGTGCCTGTGGTCCCAACACTCATTAACTGCAAGGAACTTCACTACTTCTCCAATTCTTTTAATGTAGTACCTATTTTTTTCTATCTGGGTGGGCCCTAGAATGGGAGGTTTGCAATGGTTTCCCCAGTTACTTCCCTTTGCTTCATTTGCGACCAGGCTACTGCACTCTTCAAATGGCATTGACTAGATGCATGCTTGCTGAATCCCTTGTCTTTCTCCAATGCAGTTTTCCAATTATTAAAACCTTGCTTGGTAAAAATGAAATCTGTGTCATTATTTGTGCCAAATGTGCGAAGGGGAAACAGAAGCATGCATCTAGTTTTGCATAGTACTCCAGCCATGGTTTCCCATGGTACCAGCCAAAGTTAAATGCGCATGCAGTCTGGCCAAAGTGACGTTTGGAGAAAACAAGTGTGGGCTGCGATGGTGCTAGGCTGTTCAAGCCATGGTTATTATCAGCCACTGCTGCCCCCCGAATGCTGTCTGGGGGTGCAGTGCTTGTGCAACTGTGTCGGGGGTCGGGCTGAGTCGAGGAGCAGTACCGTGAGATAACACCATGGAACCTGCCTCTGTTGACTTGCGGCCCCATAACAGTGCCGTTGCGATGTTTAACGATCAGAAATCGGTGCATGCTGGCAGAGACAATAGAATAGCAATAGCAACAAATCAAATCTCATGGATTAACTAAAACTAAAACCAGGCTATTCTCATCAGAGTCACTGAGTATGAGCAAACTAGGCTGGTAACCCAGAGTACAAGCAACTGAGTACTGACGAAGTAACTGCTGCTTGCAGGGGGTATGTGGAAAGATTGGAGATTACAATTTGTCTCCAAAATGATAAGAAAATATGGTAACACTTTATTTGGATAGTCCTCCTACAGATAGTTTATAGAGTAATTGTAACATTTCATCTGTTTCGCTTTGTCTGTAGATAATTAACAGATTATCCATAGAGTATATATGACAATTTATGAACATACACTAACCAAGGTGTTTAATGTGCATAAACCTAACCAAACCTAGAAAAAGATTTTATTTGTGAAACAATTGAATTGTTGAAACTTAATTTATAAACTATTGAAATGTCACAAATACTCTATAAACTATCTGTAGGTGGACTATCCAAATAAGATGCAACCAAAAAAATATCCCAAGTCATTTCATAAGCCCATTCCTAAAATGGATTCCTAAAATGGTTCCCCCCGGCAGGTGTCAACTGTTCGACTCTTGTGAGCCATTTCATTCAGAGCCTCACCCAAACTGTGCACCAGTTAACAGACACCACCAACCAAGTGGACATCGCGCGTGACCCAGTCAATAGCGCAGAGTGGCCCAATTGGACAGCATGTGCCATGAAATAAAAAGTATAGACTCCTGTACAGAGGGTATTGGGAAATTGTAGTGATTTTATGTATGTATCCATATTATATTTTCATAACCATCTTCTCTAATATGTATAGGATTCTATATTTTTCTTTTAATTGTCCTCATTTTGAACTGTGCTCTTTTTGAGAATAACAAGTTATATAAGAGAACAATGACTTGTGTAACACATGGAAAGGAACACTGAATGTCAAAACAAGAAGAATAATGATATTGCTGAAATCCTGTCCTACTGTAACTGTGTGATATGAAAAAAACACACCAATGTTTTCCCTGATACCCTATCAGGAAATATCTGATATTTAAGATCATGTCAAGTCAACTTTTGTTACTTTTTTAAATAAAAGTCTTTTATTGAAGAATTTGTGTCTTCCTGTTAATACCTCTCCACCACATACCGTCACTGTCCCGGAGAACCACATGTCTCTAAAAAATCAACTTTTCATGAGCTCAGAAAACCTATTTTCAGCTTTGTGACTATTCCTTTTCCAGCTAATCCAGTGGGGATTTAAAAAAGTTTATTTTGCTTAAGACGTACGAGAATCTTCGCAACCCATAAAAGAACACATCATCCTTCAGTTTATCAGAAAAATTGAAAATCATTCATGGTTTTCACTGGACATTAAGGGTATAAAAAATTGTGATCTAAAAAGTAACCTGTAACTAAAACTGTCAAACAAATGTGTGTAAGTGGAGTAAAAAGTTGGCTACAATATTTGCCTCTGAGATGTCGTGGAGTAGAAGTATAAAGCTGCATAAAATGGAAATACTCAAGTAAAGTACAAGTACCTCAAATTTGTACTTAAGTACAGTACTTGAGTAAAAGTACTTAGTTACATTCCAACACTGGTTTAGGCATCAAAACTAAACCAAGTAGTTTTGTTGCCTAAACCTAACCAAAGTGCGACTGAAAACTGAAAATAATTTTTAAAAAACTGAAAATGATAAGTCAACTAAGTCTAAAAATAATAAGGCACAATTGTCAAAATTAGCCCCATTTGGGACTCAAACTTTGGTTTCTGGATGAAAGACCCTTCGCTTTCATCCACCACAACCTCCTTCCAATGTGGACTTTGTCACTCTTTATATTATGTCACTTGACTTCCTAAAGGCCACTGGCGCTGTCAACTGGGTGGCGCAGGACATCTAACAGGGTGGATCTGCACTGCTGACTGGATCGCATCTTGTTGGATATCACCTAATTGTTCTTCAGTCCTCCACTCTGTATCTTCAGTTCTCTTTGAGCGTTTCAACAGCTTGTGTCAGCTCATCATCCTCCTCCTTCTAATGCGCGGCTGGCTCCAGTGGATGGTCAGTAGTTATTATTTAGAATATTCTCAGATCTGATAAAAACAAGGATAAAAAAATCGTGTCAACACACACACGCACTCATCCATGATTACAGACCACCTATCGTTTGCTCTACACTATCCCTGTCAGCATGACCAATGTCCACTAATTTGTTCTTCATCCCCAGAGGCCCACACCCCTGACATTGGAATTAATAGTCCCTGTATAAGTCCTTTTGTACTCTACATCACTCCCATAGATAAAATTTAAATTTTCAATTCAATTTATTTATATAGCACCAATTCATAACAGAAGTTATCTCATTGCACTTTTCCTGTAGAGCAGGTCTGGACCGTACTCTTTATAATATTATTTACAGAGACCCAACAAATCCCACCATGAGCAAGCATAAAACATAAACGTGCTTGATTACAGACAGTTTACTATTGTTATGCACCTTGTATCCTGTTCAGCACAACTAATGCCCCTGAATCTCCTTCATTTACCAGCACTGCTTCCCCAATCAATGCTGCGCCCCTGCTGTGCGACTCCAAAACACCTGCAGGGTTGGTCAGACACAGATGATGCAAAGGGCTGCTCCACATGTACAGAAAAGAAAAAGGTTGCTTTGCGTGCTGTGTTGGTATCTGGCAATTCCAATTAGCCAAGCAGGAAGAATGTTGGTTTCTATTGAAGAAAGTCTTGCTGTGCAGTCCATCTGTGCAGATCGAGGAACCGGGAAAAAAAAGATTAGAACAATGGACGCTGACCCTTTTATTTACCTGGTGACATCATGGGTAGTTCAGACTGACCAATGGTAGCTGGAAGCTGGGTCCATGGGGGGAGTTCACACCTCTGGGGATTATGGGAGAAGTTCGATGGCTCCTTTGTTTACAGAACAAAAGAGCATGTGGTGTTCTAATAAAAGTTCAGTTAAAGTCTCACAAATGAATGAATTCAAATGGTGGAGTGCCTGTGGTCCCAACACTCATTAACTGCAAGGAACTTCACTACTTCTCCAATTCTTTTAATGTAGTACCTATTTTTTCTATCTGGGTGGGCCCTAGAATGGGAGGTTTGCAATGGTTTCCCCAGTTACTTCCTTTGCTTCATTTCATACCAGGCTACTGCACTCTTCAAATGGCATTGACTAGATGCATGCTTGCTGAATCCTTGTCTTTCTCCAATGCAGTTTTCCAATTATTAAAACCTTGCTTGGTAAAATGAAATCTGTGTCATTATTTGTGCCAAATGTGCGAAGGGGAAACAGAAGCATGCATCTAGTTTTGCATAGTACTCAGCCATGGTTTCCCATGGTACCAGCCAAAGTTAAATGCGCATGCAGTCTGGCCAAAGTGACGTTTGGAGAAAACAAGTGTGTAGGCTGCGATGGTGCTAGGCTGTTCAAGCCATGGTTATTATCAGCCACTGCTGCCCCGAATGCTGTCTGGGGGTGCAGTGCTTGTGCAACTGTGTCGGGGTCGGGCTGAGTCGAGAGCAGTACCGTGAGATAACACCATGGAACCTGCCTCTGTTGACTTGCGGCCCCATAACAGTGCCGTTGCGATGTTTAACGATCAGAAATCGGTGCATGCTGGCAGAGACAATAGAATAGCAATAGCAACAAATCAAATCTCATGGATTAACTAAAACTAAAACCAGGCTATTCTCATCAGAGTCACTGAGTATGAGCAAACTAGGCTGGTAACCGAGTACAAGCAACTGAGTACTGACGAAGTAACTGCTGCTTGCAGGGGGTATGTGGAAAGATTGGAGATTACAATTTGTCTCCAAAATGATAAGAAAATATGGTAACACTTTATTTGGATAGTCCTCCTACAGATAGTTTATAGAGTAATTGTAACATTTCATCTGTTTCGCTTTGTCTGTAGATAATTAACAGATTATCCATAGAGTATATATGACAATTTATGAACATACACTAACCAAGGTGTTTAATGTGCATAAACCTAACCAAACCTAGAAAAGATTTTATTTGTGAAACAATTGAATTGTTGAAACTTAATTTATAAACTATTGAAATGTCACAAATACTCTATAAACTATCTGTAGGTGGACTATCCAAATAAGATGCAACCAAAAAAATATCCCAAGTCATTTCATAAGCCCATTCCTAAAATGGATTCCTAAAATGGTTCCCCGGCAGGTGTCAACTGTTCGACTCTTGTGAGCCATTTCATTCAGAGCCTCACCCAAACTGTGCACCAGTTAACAGACACCACCAACCAAGTGGACATCACGCGTGGACCCAGTCAATAGCGCAGAGTGGCCCAATTGGACAGCATGTGCCATGAAATAAAAGTATAGACTCCTGTACAGAGGGTATTGGGAAATTGTAGTGATTTTATGTATGTATCCATATTATATTTTCATAACCATCTTCTCTAATATGTATAGGATTCTATATTTTCTTTAATTGTCCTCATTTTGAACTGTGCTCTTTTGAGAATAACAAGTTATATAAGAGAACAATGACTTGTGTAACACATGGAAAGGAACACTGAATGTCAAAACAAGAAGAATAATGATATTGCTGAAATCCTGTCCTACTGTAACTGTGTGATATGAAAAAAACACACCAATGTTTTCCCTGATACCCTATCAGGAAATATCTGATATTTAAGATCATGTCAAGTCAACTTTTGTTACTTTTTTAAATAAAAGTCTTTTATTGAAGAATTTGTGTCTTCCTGTTAATACCTCTCCACCACATACCGTCACTGTCCCGGAGAACCACATGTCTCTAAAAAATCAACTTTTCATGAGCTCAGAAAACCTATTTTCAGCTTTGTGACTATTCCTTTTCCAGCTAATCCAGTGGGGATTTAAAAAGTTTATTTTGCTTAAGACGATGCACGAGAATCTTCATGAACCCATAAAAGAACACATCATCCTTCAGTTTATCAGAAAAATTGAAAATCATTCATGGTTTTCACTGGACATTAAGGGTATAAAAAATTGTGATCTAAAAAGTAACCTGTAACTAAAACTGTCAAACAAATGTGTGTAAGTGGAGTAAAAAGTTGGCTACAATATTTGCCTCTGAGATGTCGTGGAGTAGAAGTATAAAGCTGCATAAAATGGAAATACTCAAGTAAAAGTACAAGTACCTCAAATTTGTACTTAAGTGCAGTACTTGAGTAAAAGTACTTAGTTACATTCCAACACTGGTTTAGGCATCAAAACTAAACCAAGTAGTTTTGTTGCCTAAACCTAACCAAAGTGCGACTGAAAACTGAAAATAATTTTTAAAAAACTGAAAATGATAAGTCAACTAAGTCTAAAAATAATAAGGCACAATTGTCAAAATTAGCCCCATTTGGGACTCAAACTTTGGTTTCTGGATGAAAGACCCTTCGCTTTCATCCACCACAACCTCCTTCCAATGTGGACTTTGTCACTCTTTATATTATGTCACTTGACTTCCTAAAGGCCACTGGCGCTGTCAACTGGGTGGCGCAGGACATCTAACAGGGTGGATCTGCACTGCTGACTGGATGGCGCGCAATGTCCAATTGGGTCGCTCTGAGCTGTCGACCGGGTCTTGCCCGATGTCCACTGGGTAGTGGCGCAGGATGACTGGAGCCCACGACCAGTCCAGGCCACTGCCCACAAGCTCGAGTGGTTGGTCCCGGTCCCGGTCGAGGGAGTGGAGCACCTAGACCAGCAGCTTCTGATCCCTGTGGTCTTGGGAGTGGAGCCCCTAGACCGGCAGCTTCGGGTCCCCGTGGACTACACCGCCTCCAGGGTGACCAGTTCCATGTACATAACACAATGCCCACGTCAGATCACAACCCTGGTCATAGGTGACTCCATCATCAGGAATGTCAACAAACTCTGCAATAAATTGTTGTGACCTGGGTGCCACTGTCAGCGATATAGAGGAAAAAGCTATAGAGATCCTTGCAAATGAACCGGGCATTAACAAAGTCATTGGACATGTAGGTGTGAATGACATCCGTAAGGAGCAGTCTGAGCTGCTGAAAAATCACTTTGTGCACTTGTTCTACTCTCTGAAAAGAACGGTGAGACACATCTGCATATTCGGTCCCATCCCCTCTTGTGGCCATTGTGTTGGGCGTTTCAGCAGGCTACTGTCTCTGCACACCTGGCTCTCATCAGCCTGCGCTGCCCACAGTGTCTCCTACATCAACAATTTCATCCACTTCTGGGAACACAGTTATTTAGAGGCGATGGCATACATCCAAACTGGTTGGGGGCAAAATTACTTTCAGCAAACATTTTGTTCTCTGTCATGCATCCTGGTGCTCCACTAACAGGTAGCCAAAACACTCCCACAACCTCCACTCACTCTGTCAATGCTATTGACGTCTCTGGGGTTACATTGATTCCCTGAGAATCTTCTCCGTTGTTCATGAGAAGCCAGGACCCTCTAACAACCCTGCAAATTTGCCCACTACAGACAGTTCCATCTACAATCAGTCAATTGTACACACCATCCCCATTATTTATAAATCTGGCCATCTAGCTAGGCATAGAGGTCAACCTAAGTGTGTCTCCTTCAAAAATCTAAGTGTTGGCATGTATCGCCAGCCCTCAGCACATTTTCATGCTTTTAAGGACATTGCAATGCTATGGTCACTGTATGCCTCCCCTGAGTTGTTAATAATGGAGGATCTTAACCTGGACTTGATCACTGACAGCTCTAACAAATTAAAAGATCAGTGCCTGGAACTTAATCTTTTTCAGCTCATAGACAAACTCACCAGACCAAACTTCAAAAATCCTCTTAACTCCACATTAATTGATATCATACTTACTAAGCGACCACATAACTGGCCTCTGGAGTTTTTGCCCTTGATGTTAGTGATCACTGTCTGTGTCAGAAATACTATAATTCCAAAATCTCAATCTTCAATTATTACCACAAGAAATTATAAGCATTTTAATCTTCAGGATTTTTTAAATGATTTGTCAATCTCTGACATTGGTAAAATATTCTCTATTACTGAACCTGCCATGGCACTGGTAAACTTAAATAATCAAATTATTATCAGTCAGCTCTCTCTCTGCCTGTGATAGTTCCACTAAATTTTGGAACACCATAGCATCTCTTAAGAACTCATCAAGATCACACCTCCCATGTCAAGTCAAACAACTATCTGGTCATATTACTGATAGATCTTCTATGGTATAAGCTTTTAATCCTCATTTCCTCTCCTTTGGTCTTTTATATAATATGTCTGCTGATTCATCTGTAGACAATTACCATATCTGTCTAGCAGAGGGAGTCCCCGTCGCCTCAGCTCCCTCTGAGTGTAAATTTTCTTTTAATCTGGTCAGCAGTGCAGATGATTACAAAACTCTGGTTAGGTTAAAAGCTTGCAAAAACACTAGTGCAATTAATATTGACCCATATCTCACACATATTTTAATCAAACATTTTTAACAGGCATGATTCCAGCTTTGTGGAAAAGCCCTTCAGCAATACCCTTCCACAAAAGTGGTGATGTCACCAATATCCAAACTTCCCTTATCAGCAAAAATCCAAGAATCCTCGGTCAGTTTACAGCTACGTGCCTTTATTGACTCACGAAACTTACTACAGCCACAGCAGTCTGGTTTTCGCCCAGGTCGCAGCACAATAACAGCTGGAGTTTCCGTCATTGATAACATTGTCTCCTTCATAGATAAAAACAGTTGTGTGCTGCCCTCTTCATTGACCTCTCTAAAGCATTTGATACCGTTGATTCCAAAATCCTACTCCCCAAACTACAGTCTATAGGTCTAGATGAAGCCACGCTTAATTGGTTCCACTCTTACCTTACAGAGAACTCAGACTGTTGTTGCTGATGGTACTCAGTCAAGCCATCTTACAATCAGAAATGAGGTTGCCACAGGGTCTAGCCTTGGTCCACTGCAGTTTACGTCATACATAAATAACATAATACTTCCAAATCAATTCTTCAACATCCATTTTATTTTTGCTGATGATACTATTTTATATGCCTCAGGCTCCACCACAGCCCTTTGATGCTTTCCAAGTATCACTCTTTAATCACAGACTAGTTTTAAATGCAGAAACCAAGTACATGGTATTCTCCACCTCCACCAGTGACTATCCTGCCATTACAACTCTAAATGGCACCCATATTACTCTTGCTGAGTCCTACAAATATTTAGGAATTTGGCTTGACAGCAGACTATCATTCAAGATTCACATTCAACATTTGACTTAAAACTTAAAAATCAAACTAGGTTTCTTGTAGTGAATTAAAGGATGTCTGTCTTCTTCCCCAACAGTACAGAAACTATTGTGCAATCAACTTTCATGTCTGTCACTGACTATGAAGATACTCTTTATTGTCATGTTGCCCCATCAATACTTCAGCAGTTAAATCCTGTGTATCACAGTGCTTCATGCTTTATCACAAATGACACATTTCGTAGCTCATCAATACTCAATACTCATTTCTCTGTATCACACGGTTGGGTGGACTTCTTTTACAGTCAAGAAGAAATAGCCATCTCATGTTCATCTATAAAGCTCTGCTGTTGAAGCTTCCCAAACTACCTCACATACCTCACTTTCTTATGCACTACTAATGTTGGCAGAACTAGTTTCCGGTACTATGCACCTTTTAAATGGAATGAACTGCACTCAAACTACAGTCTTGTATGTATCCATATTATATTTTCATAACCATCTTCTCTAATATGTATAGGAGTTCTATATTTTTCTTTTTAATTGTCCTCATTTCTTTGAGTTGTGTTTCTTTTAGGAATAACCAGTTATATAAAGAGAACAATGACATGTAACTCACCTTGGAAAAAGACACAGAATGCCAAAAATAAGAAGAATAATGATATTGCACAAATCTTGTCCTACTGTAACTGTGTGATATGAAAAAACACACTAATGTTTTTCCCTGATACCCTATCAGGAAATATCTGATATTTAAGATCATGTCAAGTCAACTTTTGTTACTTTTAAATAAAAGTCTTTTTATTGAAGAATTTGTGTCTTCCTAGTTCGTGCCTCTCCACCACATACCGTCACTGTCCCGAGAACCACATGTCTCTAAAAATCAACTTTTAAGTGAGCTCAGAAAACTTTATTTTCAAAGCTTCTTTGTGACTATTCCTTTCCAGCTAATCCAGTGGGGATTTAAAAGTTTATTTGCTGCTTAAGACGCATACGAGAATCTCGCAACCCATAAAAGAACACATCATCCTTCAGTTTATCAGAAAATTGAAAATCATCCATGGCGTTTCACTCTGGACATAAGAGGTATAAAAATTAGCAGATCTAAAAGTAACCTGCCAACTTCAAAACTGTCAAACAAATGTGTGTAAGTGAGTAAAAAGTTAAGCTCACAATATTTGCCTCTGAGATGTCGTGACGAGTAGAAGTATAAAGCTGCATCAAATGGAAATACTAAGTAAAAGTACAAGTGCACTCAAATTTGTACTTAGTACAGTACTTGAGTAAAAGTACTTAGTTACATTCCAACATACTGGTTTAGGCATCAAAACTAAACCAAGTAGTTTTGTTGCCTAAACCTAACCAAAGTGCGACTGAAAACTGAAAATCGTTTTTAAAAACTGAAAATGATAAGTCAACTAAGTCTAAAAATAATAAGGCACAATTGTCAAAATTAGCCCCATTTGGGACTCAAACTTTTGTTTCTTGGATGAAAGACCCTTCGCCATCCACCACAAAGCTCCTTCCAATGTGGACTTTGTCACTTTATATTATGTCACTTGACTTCCCAAAGCGCCACTCGGCGCTTGTCAACTGGGTGGCGCAGGACATCTAACAGGGTGGATCTGCACTGGCTGACTGGATGGCGCCGCAATGTCCATCAATTGGGTCAAAGCCTGAGCTGTTTCGACCGGTCTTGCCCGATGTCCACTGGGTGGTGGCGCTGGGATGACTGGAGCCCACGACCAGGCCCACCGCACGCCCACAAGCTCGAGTGGTTGTCCCGGTCCGGTCGAGGAGGTGGACGCACCTAGAGCCAGCAGCTTCTGATCCCGCCAGCGGGTCTTGGGGTGGAGCCCCAGACCGGCAGCTTTCTCGGTCCTCATGACCTACAATCGCTCCAGGGTGACCAGTTCCATGTACATAACACAATGCCCCGCGTCAGATCACAACCCTGGTCATAGGTGACTCCATCATCAGGAATGTCAACAAACTCTGCAACAAATTGTTGTGACCTGGGTGCCACTGTCAGCGATATAGAGGAAAAGCTATAGAGATCTCTTGCAAATGAACCGTGGCATTAACAAAGTCATTGGACATGTAGGTGTGAATGACATCCGTAAGGAGCAGTCTGAGCTGCTGAAAAATCACTTTTGTGCACTTGTTCTACTCTCCTGAAAAGAACGGTGAGATAACATCTGCATGTCGATTCCCATCCCCTCTGTGTGGCCATTGTGTTGGGCGTTTCAGCAGAGCTACTGTCTCTGCACACCTGGCTCTCATCAGCTCATGCTTTGCCCACAGTGTCTCCTCTACATCAACAATTTCATCCACTTCTGGGAACACAGTTATTTAGAGGCGATGGCATACATCCAAACTGGTTGGGGCAAAATTACTTTCAGCAAACATTTTGTTTCTCTGTCATGCATCCTGGTGCTCCACTAACAGGTAGCCAAAACACTACCCACAACCTCCACTCACTCTGTCAATGCTATTGGACGTCCTCTGGGGTTACATTGATTCCCTGAGAGTCTTCTCCGTTGTTCATGAGAAGCCAGGACCCTCTAACAACCCTGCAAATTTGCTCACTACAGACAGTTCCATCTACAATCAGTCAATTGTACACACCATCCCCATTATTTATAAATCTGGCCATCTAGCTAGGCATAGAGGATTCAACCTAAGTAATGTCAGCTTCAAAAATCTAGGTGTTGGCATGTATCGCTTCAGCCCTCAGCACATTTTTCCATGCTTTTAAGGACATTTTACTGCAATGCTATGGTCACTGTATGCCTCCCCTGAGTTGTTAATAATGGAGGATCTTAACCTGGACTTGATCACTGACAGCTCTAACAAATTAAAAGATCAATTACCTGGAACTTAATCTTTTTTCAGCTCATAGACAAACTCCACCAGACCAAACTTCAAAAATCCTCTTAACTCACATTAATTGATATCATACTTACTTACTAAGCCACATAACCGGCTCCTGAGTTTTATCTTGATGTTAGTGTGATCACTGTCTGTGCTCTAGAAATACTATAATTCCAAAATCTCAATCTTCAATTATTACTACAAGAAATTATAAGCATTTTAATCTTTCAGGATTTTTAAATGATTTGTCAATCTCTGACATTGGTAAAATATTCTCTATTACTGAACCTGCCATGGCACTGGTAAACTTAAATAATCAAATTATTATCAGTCAGCTCTCTCTCTGCCTGTGATAGTTCCACTAAATTTTGGAACACCATAGCATCTCTAAGAACTCATCAGATCCCACACCTCCCATGTCAAGTCAAACAACTATCTGGTCATATTACTGATAGATCTTCTATGGTATAAGCTTTTTAATCCTCATTTCTCTCCTTTGGTCTTTTATATAATATGTCTGCTGATTCATCTGTAGACAATTACCATATCTGTCTAGCAGAGGGAGTCCCCGCCGCCTCAGCTCCTCTGAGTGTAAATTTTCTTTTAATCTGGTCAGCAGTGCAGATGATTACAAAACTCTGGTTAGGTTAAAAGCTTGCAAAAACACTAGTGCAATTAATATTGACCCATATCTCACACATATTTTAATCAAACATTTTTAACAGGCATGATTCCAGCTTTGTGGAAAAGCCCTTCAGCAATACCCTTCCACAAAAGTGGTGATGTCACCAATATCCAAACTTCCCTTATCAGCAAAAATCCAAGAATCCTCGGTCAGTTTACAGCTCGTGCCTTTATTGACTCACGAAACTTACTACAGCCACAGCAGTCTGGTTTTCGCCCAGGTCGCAGCACAATAACAGCTGGAGTTTCCGTCATTGATAACATTGTCTCCTTCATAGATAAAAAACAGTTGTGTGCTGCCCTCTTCATTGACCTCTCTAAAGCATTTGATACCGTTGATTCCAAAATCCTACTCCCCAAACTACAGTCTATAGGTCTAGATGAAGCCACGCTTAATTGGTTCCACTCTTACCTTACAGAGAGAACTCAGACTGTTGTTGCTGATGGTACTCAGTCAAGCCATCTTACAATCAGAAATGGGTTGCCACAGGGGTCTAGCCTTGGTCCACTGCAGTTTACGTCATACATAAATAACATAATACTTCCAAATCAATTCTTCAACATCCATTTTATTTTTGCTGATGATACTATTTTATATGCCTCAGGCTCCACCACAGCCCTTTGATGCTTTCCAAGTATCACTCTTTAATCACAGACTAGTTTTAAATGCAGAAACCAAGTACATGGTATTCTCCACCTCCACCAGTGACTATCCTGCCATTACAACTCTAAATGGCACCCATATTACTCTTGCTGAGTCCTACAAATATTTAGGAATTTGGCTTGACAGCAGACTATCATTCAAGATTCACATTCAACATTTGACTTAAAACTTAAAAATCAAACTAGGTTTCTTGTAGTGAATTAAAGGATGTCTGTCTTCTTCCAACCGTAAAACTATTGTGCAATCAACTTTCATGTCTGTCACTGACTATGAAGATACTCTTTATTGTCATGCTGCCCCATCAATACTTCAGCAGTTAAATCCTGTGTATCACAGTGCTTCATGCTTTATCACAAATGACACATTTCGTACTCATCAATACTCAATACTCATTCTCTGTATCACACGGTTGGGTGGACTTCTTTACAGTCAAGAAGAAATAGCCATCTCATGTTCATCTATAAAGCTCTACTGTTGAAGCTTCCAAACTACCTCACATACCTCACTTTCTTATGTACGCACTAATGTTGGCAGAACTAGTTTCCGGTACTATGCACCTTTTAAATGGAATGAACTGCACTCAAACTACAGTCTTCCATTCCCCTTGGAGATTTTAAAGCTTTATTATCAGAAGTTTTCAATGATTCTTGTAACTGTTTTAATTAATTACCTTGTTTATTGTGTAGTCTTGATTCTGTTTTTATTTGTTTTCTTTTGAATGTTCTTGATGTCAGATCTCTCTTGGAAAAGAGATCTTAATCTCAACAAGACTGCCTTTTTAAAAAGAGATTAAATAAAATATATGTATATTAAGGCCTAAACTTATGCATAATTAAGGATGTGACCTCTTTGAGTGACAGGTGGCTGCTGTCAGCGGTGCACATACGTGTCTGTAACTTTCAGATTACATGCTAGTAGTGCTTACAGTCAAAATGCATGTTACTGATTGTTGCAAAAACAATTTTAAAGCATTAAACATACTGTAACAATTTTTTCTGTAGAATGATGGTAAACTACAGTTAACAGTGTCATACTGTAGCTAGTCATGCAGTAATATAGCCTACTGTATTTCTACAGTGTTGAAGTTGCAATCTACATTTTAATCGACAGAGGGTTGGCATCCAGGTGTCCAGGCTGTCATCAAAATGAGGGAGTGAAGGAAGAGATGTTTTCCACCTCGGAATGAGGGATGATGAGGTTTGACTGCATGGGCTTGCCATCTCCTTCACAAGGAGAGAATCCAGAATCCAAGGTCTCAGGCACTTCAGGGGATCTCAAAACCTGTATAACAACAAGGCGACACTTTTCAGTCCCCAAGTTTCAACTATCTATGGCCATAATGGATTATCGTGTCATCAAAATTCTCAATATTCTCAAGAAACCGCTTTTAACACTAGCAGACAGTGCATACCAGCCAGAACAGCTAGGCTGAGATTTTAAGATTTTAACATTCTGCAATAGTGCAAAAGTACTCAGTTAGAAGCTAAATAAAAGAAATGAACTTACATTACAACTTACATTCCTATTACGTACGACTACAGTAGGTAAACTAAAAATTCACTCACCAAAACGTTGTAAAAACAGTTATGAACCAACGGCACACAGGTCACCGGATCACCTCAGTCACTATTCTTGTCTGTTGAACTCAGTGTTGCTTGGTTTCACATACAAATTCATCATTAGTGCGCATGCGCCAACATGCATGCTGCCTGCTGCCATAACTCCGCCTCCATCCATCCATTTTCTACCGCTTGGTCCCCGTTTAGGGGTCGCGGTGACTGGAGCCTATCCCAGTGACTTCTCGGGCCTTAGGCAGTGGGCACACCCTGGACAGTGGCCAACCTGCCGCAGGGCGAACACAGACACAGACAAGGACAGACAACCATTCACTCACACATTCATTCAATACGGGCAATTTAGAGTTATCAATTAACCTACACATGCATGTCTTTGGACGGTGGGAGGAAGCCGGAGAACACGGGGAGGACATGCAGACTCCACCCAGAGAGATTGTGTGATGTTGGTCCGGTCCGGGAATCGAACCCACGAACCCACGATCTCCTTATTGGGAGGCAGGAGCTGTAGCCGCTCTGCCACCGTGCACCTAACTCCGTCTCGTTGTCTCATATTGATATTTATTCATACCTCTAGTACTGCTTGCAATATCTCATTATAAATAAGCTACGCTTAACTTGACAGTTCATGCACTATTACTTCATACCATATTATTATCATCAACCGTAAACCCACTTTGTACTTCCACACTTATTTTATTTTATACTTATACCCATTTGGTACTTAATTTATTTTCTGACCTGTACTATAGTGTATTATATATATATATATATATACATATATATATATATATATATATATATATATATATATATATATACATATATATATATATATATATATATATATATATATACATATATATATATAAAATATAAATATAAAATATAAAAAAAAAATATATATATATATAAAAAAATATATATATATATATATATATATATATATATATACATATATATACAAAGGCTGGATAGCTCAATTGGTAAGTCTCAGGACTTTCACACAGGGGACCCGGGTTCGGAGGAATCCCCTCGGACGCATTGAGCAATGACCATCATCCAGTGCGGAAAGGCTGGATAGCCTTTCGATTTGATAGGCCACGGACACCTCACGGGGAACAAGGGTTCGACCTCGGGGCGCAATGAGCAATGACCCATCATCCAGTGTGGGTCCTTAGGCAAGACCCTTCACGCTGCTGCCTACCTCATGATGATGAGTGACGATGAAATGATTGACATGCCGCTCAGACGTCGCCCGGCCAAACAAGGTCTGCGTCAGGTGTTGGGGAACCAGGCATCGAGACGACAAATGGGCTACTGGAACAAGACGGAAATGGGCGAGATGCGATAACAAGGCTCTGTTGGAATGCTACTACTCCAGTAACCCTAGTCAGAGGGTTTACATGCACAGGATGTGGGGGTGAATGGTTACTTCAGAACCCGCCTCAGCTCCCTCTGAGTGTAAATTTTCTTTTAATCTGGTCAGCAGTGCAGATGATTACAAAACTCTGGTTAGGTTAAAAGCTTGCAAAAACACTAGTGCAATTAATATTGACCCATATCTCACACATATTTTAATCAAACATTTTTAACAGGCATGATTCCAGCTTTGTGGAAAAGCCCTTCAGCAATACCCTTCCACAAAAGTGGTGATGTCACCAATATCCAAACTTCCCTTATCAGCAAAAATCCAAGAATCCTCGGTCAGTTTACAGCTACGTGCCTTTATTGACTCACGAAACTTACTACAGCCACAGCAGTCTGGTTTTCGCCCAGGTCGCAGCACAATAACAGCTGGAGTTTCCGTCATTGATAACATTGTCTCCTTCATAGATAAAAAACAGTTGTGTGCTGCCCTCTTCATTGACCTCTCTAAAGCATTTGATACCGTTGATTCCAAAATCCTACTCCCCAAACTACAGTCTATAGGTCTAGATGAAGCCACGCTTAATTGGTTCCACTCTTACCTTACAGAGAACTCAGACTGTTGTTGCTGATGGTACTCAGTCAAGCCATCTTACAATCAGAAATGGAGGTTGCCACAGGGTCTAGCCTTGGTCCACTGCAGTTTACGTCATACATAAATAACATAATACTTCCAAATCAATTCTTCAACATCCATTTTATTTTTTGCTGATGATACTATTTTATATGCCTCAGGCTCCACCACAGCCCTTTGATGCTTTCCAAGTATCACTCTTTAATCACAGACTAGTTTTAAATGCAGAAACCAAGTACATGGTATTCTCCACCTCCACCAGTGACTATCCTGCCATTACAACTCTAAATGGCACCCATATTACTCTTGCTGAGTCCTACAAATATTTAGGAATTTGGCTTGACAGCAGACTATCATTCAAGATTCACATTCAACATTTGACTTAAAACTTAAAAATCAAACTAGGTTTCTTGTAGTGAATTAAAGGATGTCTGTCTTCTTCCAACCGTAAAACTATTGTGCAATCAACTTTCATGTCTGTCACTGACTATGAAGATACTCTTTATTGTCATGCTGCCCCATCAATACTTCAGCAGTTAAATCCTGTGTATCACAGTGCTTCATGCTTTATCACAAATGACACATTTCGTACTCATCAATACTCAATACTCATTCTCTGTATCACGGTTGGGTGGACTTCTTTACAGTCAAGAAGAAATAGCCATCTCATGTTCATCTATAAAGCTCTACTGTTGAAGCTTCCAAACTACCTCACATACCTCACTTTCTTATGTGCATGCACTAATGTTGGCAGAACTAGTTTCGATTACTATGCACCTTTTAAATGGAATGAACTGCACTCAAACTACAGTCTTCCATTCCCTTGGAGATTTTAAAGCTTTATTATCAGAAGTTTTCAATGATTCTTGTAACTGTTTTAATTAATTACCTTGTTTATTGTGTAGTCTTGATTCTGTTTTATTTGTTTTCTTTTGAATGTTCTTGATGTCAGATCTCTCTTGGAAAAGAGATCTTAATCTCAACAAGACTGCCTTTTTAAAAAGAGATTAAATAAAATATATGTATATTAAGGCCTAAACTTATGCATAATTAAGGATGTGACCTCTTTGAGTGACAGGTGGCTGCTGTCAGCGGTGCACATACGTGTCTGTAACTTTCAGATTACATGCTAGTAGTGCTTACAGTCAAAATGCATGTTACTGATTGTTGCAAAAACAATTTTAAAGCATTAAACATACTGTAACAATTTTTTCTGTAGAATGATGGTAAACTACAGTTAACAGTGTCATACTGTAGCTAGTCATGCAGTAATATAGCCTACTGTATTTCTACAGTGTTGAAGTTGCAATCTACATTTTAATCGACAGAGGGTTGGCATCCAGGTGTCCAGGCTGTCATCAAAATGAGGGAGTGAAGGAAGAGATGTTTTCCACCTCGGGAATGAGGGATGATGAGGTTTGACTGCGGCTTGCCATCTCCTTCGTCAAGGAGAGAATCCAGAATCCAAGGTCTCAGGCACTTCAGGGGATCTTAAAAACCTGTATAACAACAAGGCGATTACTTTCAGTCCCCAAGTTTCAACTATCTATGGCCATAATGGATTATCGTGTCATCAAAATTCTCAATATTCTCAAGAAACCGCTTTTAACACTAGCAGACAGTGCATAACCAGAACAGCTAGGCTGAGATTTTAAGATTTTAACATTCTGCAATAGTGCAAAAGTACTCAGTTAGAAGCTAAATAAAAGAAATGAACTTACATTACAACTTACATTCCTATTACGTGCCGACTACAGTAGGTAACTAAAAATTCACTCACCAAAACGTTGCAAAAACAGTTATGAACCAACGGCACACAGGTCACCGGATCACCTCAGTCACTATTCTTGTCTGTTGAACTCAGTGTTGCTTGGTTTCACATACAAATTCATCATTAGTGCGCATGCGCCAACATGCATGCTGCCTGTTGCCATAACTCCGTCTCGTTGTCTCATATTGATATTTATTCATACCTCTAGTACTGCTTGCAATATCTCATTATAAATAAGATACGCTTAACTTGACAGTTCATGCACTATTACTTCATACCATATTATTATCATCAACCGGTAAACCCACTTTGTACTTCACACTTATTTTATTTTATACTTATACCCATTTGGTACTTAATTTATTTTCTGACCTGTACTATAGTGTATTATATATATATATATATATACATATATATATATATATATATATATATATATATATATATATATATATATATATATATATATATATATATATATATATATATATATATATATATATATATATTTTTTTTTTTTTTTTTTTTTTTGCTTAGTTCTTCTATTCCTGTGTGCACTGACGTGATAGTGAGCTGCTGTAGCAAAAGAGTTTCCCCTCGGGGATCAATAAAGTATTTCTCATTCTGATTCTGATTCTGATCAACTTTATATATATTTTTAGTTTCAACTCTCACTGCACTTTTCAAGCATATTCATTTTGTAGAAATTCATAATAGAGGTTATTTTTTTAACTCTGTTACATGAGCAATTTGTTGCAGACTCGCCAGGTTCCCTTGTCAATCAGCCTCCACGAGATCCCTCACCAGAGTACTAATTACACACTCCTGCTCCCCATCAGCAACAAATCATGCCAGGATAAAAGCGCACCACTCACCCCAGTCAGTTGTCCAGTCTCGTTCATGACAAGAAGGACTAATCTCGACACGACTACTATTACCTCTTCATCATGTTCCCTCTTCCTTGTACCTACACTCCAGCGTGTACTCCACCCCGTCCCGTGCCAGTGTGTTCCCTCTCCAGTGTGTGCTTGCTCATGGTGGGACTTGTTGGGTCTCTGTAATTAATATTATAAAGAGTACGGTCTAGACCTGCTCTATAGGAAAAGCGCAATGAGATAACTTCTGTTATATATTGGTGCTATATAAATAAAATTGAATTGAATTGAATTGTGCCTCCTGTCTCTCCACTCCAGTTTCCTCTCCAGCGTATACGTCTCTCCAGTGTGGTTTCCCTGCCAGCTACCCTTCCATCAACTACGGATCAGTAAGGCTAAGGACAGTATCTGGTTGCATTCCTCATCTATATTAATTCCTATTACCTGCCATCTGTGTTTGCTCTGCTGTTGTCTCAGTAAAACACCATCTTGTCCCATATCAGTGTCTCCCGACTCTCTGTCCGTAACACAATTGACTCTGGGGTTGTGTTGAATGGGGCACTGTATGTTGTACTGCCTGTATAATACACTGTAGGGAACATTGAATTTTGCTGTGCTGTGTGTTTCTTGCTTGTTAATGTATTTTGTGGGTACTGGTAGTTCAAGGGGTTGGTACCTGTAGAAGTTCCTTTGTAGGGTTTTGCTGGCTATAAACTACAAATTATATTTTGTCAGACTGAGACTCTGACTGGCACCCCAGCTTAACCGCCATAACTGCGGTATTACCAAACAGAAACACAAAGCCATGTTATTACCAGAAGATTTTATTTCAACAGAGCACACTGATGCAACAGAGGATTTATTTTTAACAACAGGAAAATCCCAACTTGGAAACATTTCACCTCTGCTGTACTCTTCTCACTACATGTTTACTTTAAATGTGAATCAACAGCCAGCCAAACCCTGTGCACGAGTCATGAGATAAGCGAGCATTTTTCTTTAATTCATTTTCCATAAAGACAAAGCAAGTGTCCTGCTGGTCTGGAGGAGGATAATGGACATAACTGTATGTATCATTAATAAATGATTAAATAACCACTAATAAGCCAATAGTAACAACTTATTAATTAACTGGCTTATTAGAAAATAATTGCAAAACAATAGAAAACTAATAGGAATATATATATTATAAAATGTAATTATTATTAAAAGGTAATTTTTAGGACAACAAAAATGTGCACATGTACTGAGATTATGGGACCCATTGTATGAATAAAGTGCAATGAGATAACTTCTGTTATGAATTGCCGCTATATGAATAAAATTGAATTGAATATAAATATAAGCATATGAACTAACATAAAAACCAAAGTTCTTAAAGCATTTTGGGGTGTTTTCAGTCCAACTCCAGTCATCTCTACACATGTGAAACAGATGAAACAATGGGAAACCCTGTGAGGCTGTTTATTGCTAAACGTGATCATATCCTTGTGTGTCAGTGACAATAGATTACAAGACTGTGAAATCTCAGGTCACTTATATTCCATTACAGAGGAGCATTCATTCCAAGGAGCAGGCTGGAGCTCACATTCCTCACAGCTGTGAGGGACTTTCAAGTTTCTGTTGAGCTCTCAGGCTCCGACTCTCCCTGCAGTCATTAGCTAATGGTCAGGGCCTTTTTTGTGCAACAAATGGAAACCCAGTGTCGTTTCAGCTGTCCAGTTCCCACAATCCTACTCTCTCTTTTTCATAAACACACACCCACTGAAAGAACAAGGATATCGACACACTGAAAAGGATTGAAGGGAATCTGGGGTATCATCTAATATTTAAAGTTGTCATGGTTCTCCTCTCCCCTCTTATTTTTTTATTTTTTGTTGCACAACCAGACTGACAAGTTCCGAGCCGGGGATTTTCAGTGTGGATGACACTCGATGATGAGCAGCACCTGAGGCTGTTTACCCTCTCACCGTCTCAACCGGCTGACCACAGTCATGCAATGGATTCATTGTCTTGAATGTCATTTTAAGTTGTGTAGTGTATGAAGCACCTTATTAAATAATGGCTTTGATATGTCTCTCTGCCAGCATGACATGACACATGATGACCTGTATGTACACAAATGTGGTAGCAGATGAAATAATCTTCACAAACAGATAAGCAGATAAAACAAACTTACCCTGTGGTTTTACAGCAGTCGGCAGAGCTGTCAAAACCGAGACATCAAACTCAGAGACAACCATGAGAATGGGACACTAATTTGTGTTCTTTGGAAGTGAATTAAAGTTAAAGCCCTCTGTCTGAGTGCACCCAATAGGTATGAGATCATTACAGTAGGAGGTCATACAGTATATGTTACATCAACAGCCAATGGCCATAAAACAGTTTTGCATTGCATTTGTTAAAATGCAGACTGTGAAGAGCTTGCTGTGCAGTCTGTTCTTGGCTTGTGAATTGTACCACATGACTTGGGAGCCACACTGCTGTCACAGCATCTTTACCTCCTCATCAGTTCTCAAACATGCTGACAGCCTGGAGGAGGGGTGTTGCTGCAGACAGGCCTGTACTGCCGTCACCTTCACTTCTGGCTTGTTTTGCAGGGGTTTTGCCTTCAGGTTGGTGAAACACACGATCAGTTGGATGGAGGTCGGGTTGTGGATGTAAACATTCTCTAACACCCTTAAAGAAATGTCAGCATTTTAAAGCGAGTCTATGTAACCTTTACTGTACAACAGCCACCGTGGCATTAAGAGATAATTACAGAATCATGTTTTATGCCAAAACTTAGTCTAACAGTAGAGCGGGGTCATAAAATCAGTGAACTGACTCAATACCATCTACCATACAGCAATATCTATGTAGAGTTTGCTCAAATTTGCTAAATTTAGCCACCATAAGACACTGGTCATACCAGACCAAATTGTATTAAATTGAGTAAGGGTGTGTTTTATTGCTTATAAATTCCACTTTTTATTAGTAAGATGAAGAGTGTGTTATTTTGTCTTTCAGAAGTTAGATTGTTTTGCGTTTACCCTATAACCATTGTTTCATTTCAAAGCCATTGTGCTGGATTAGAGCCCAAACAATAAAAAATATGTCTCTGTCCTACTGTGTTACAGACTGACCCGAGAGGATTTTGTTTTGTGAAAAAATGCAGTTCACTTTTTTTGTTGTTGAGAAATCCCTGTCCACTTTAGAAGGAAGAGGTAGATATACTATATATTTTCTCCCTGGCAGCCTGCACTCAGTTCATTCATTCAGTGACACTGGTAGCTAATGTTCATGTAGCTCTTGGTTCAAAAACAGAGTGGCTGGAATAAACAGGAGGAACACCTTTGTTGTTAGCGATAATATTGGCAAATGTTCATTTGTTCAGATTACAAGGATGGCATCTTGAATTGTTTATGCCTCCTTTTTAATAGTGGAATGAGTTGTACCATATTTATTATTATTATTATTTTGGGATATTGGAGGAAGGTGTAATGTAATGGTTGTGTAGGGTGTTGCATTTTAAAAGTAACATGAGGTTCATCCTCCACTCAACAGTACCAGCACATTGTTGTTGGAATGACATGTTACTGATGAATTTTTCAATTGTAATGTTTCAATGATTTGAAAAGCACAAAAAAAAGTTCCATTGAAAAAAATGTCATTGTGTGGTGGAAGGATGGTGGGTGGTGGAAGAGATTTCAGAGGCAGAGAAAATGTTTTTGTAAATTTGCAGAAATGCAGAAATGATCCTTTAAAAGTGATGTAACAGTGTTAAGCACCCTTGACTACTGACATCAGCAGTGGGTATTCATGGAATCCACTGTTGATTGTGTGTCTAGACTGTTGCACAGGTTTTTGCAAGTTCTTCCTCATTCTTACATGTCCTCAGACTTCAGCATCATCACAGAAAGCATTTGGGTGAGAGCAAAGTTTCTCAACCTTCTTGACTCACCGTCATGCAGACATGAGTGATACTGGATGGCAATTTTGGTCAAATCCCCTCAGTACTCACTTAACCGTGTCTCAAAATGGCAACTATTCAGTTGTTCTAAAACCATACCTTCATGTCACACCGTCGACCACAGAGAGTCTGTGACAGTGGAAAGTCGGCTGACTTGCTCCCTGTGAGTACACATGCTCCTCAAGGACACACATGAATTTATGATTAAAGAGCCAGCTTTCTGTTTAAATATGCTAATGACATGCTGTTAGTTGGTCTTCTTCAGAAAACAAATCCCTTAAGTGTAGCTGCATGAACAGGCTCTTCAGGCTTGGTGTAAATGTAGCTCCTGGAGATTAATATTAAAAAGAAATTATTTGCGCCTAGCAGAATTTCATAACAAGGCCACTTCTACTTGACTGCTAACCAGTCCCATAGCCAGAGGAAACTTCTTGGACGGTCAACTGATTTCCCTGGATGGGCCCCTTTTGTGTGTGTGTGTGTGTGTGTGTGTGTGTGTGTGTGTGTGTGTGTGTGTTCGTCAAGCATTAAATATAATAATGGGAATAATAGAAATATTGTCAATATTTCTATTTTATTTCAACAATATTGTAGGATGAAATTCAGGGATATATCATTACATTAGTTTATTTCAATTTTGTGAAAAGGTGCTGCACCTGTTGCATTATGATCCTTATACAAGAATCATAATATTTTTCAATGTGATTTTCTTACTAAACCGTTATACATGCATGTAGTGCATTTATAATTTAGCCAATAAAACCACAGCATTACAGTTGCACTTTATTAGCGTTTTGTCCAAAAGACTTTCATAATTCCCTTACATTATAAATAATATCTTGACAGTACCATATGACATTTTGTCACCCAAACAATATGACAGCATAAAAATGGTATAGTTAAGAAACGTACTTCTTGAGAGTACAGAGTCGTCACTCATGTCAATACGAAACTTTTGTGCATTTGAAGCATATTTTGTTCATGCCAGAGAGGATGTCTGAATCCGATCCAAACCTTCCTGCCACAACAGATCAATATAGACAAATGACTACAAAATATTAGAGGAAACCATCTGGAAAGCTTGCGCTGCTCGCAATAATTAAAACAAAAGATATCGCAGGTGATATCTAACCTAACCTAACCAATTAGCTAAACTTCAAGCATGCCTTAAGGACATAAAGACCTGGATGACCTGCAATTTTCTAATGTTAAACTCTGACAAAACTGAAGTTAATGTACTTGGTCCCAAACACCTCCAAGACACATTATCTAGTTATTTTTGATCAGGATTTATCCTTTAACTCCCACATGAAACAAACTTCAAGGACTGCCTTCTTTCACCTACATAACATTGCAAAAATCAGTCACATCCTGTCTCAAAATGATGCCGAAAAACTAGTGCATGCATTTGTTACTTCTAGAATGGACTATTGCAATTCCTTATTATCAGGCTGCCCGAATAAGTCCCTTAAGACTCTTCAGTTAATCCAGAATGCTGCGGCACGTGTACTGACAAGAACTAGGAGTATTATTAGCTTCTCTGCACTGGCTCCCTGTAAAATCCAGAATAGAATTTAAAATCCTCTTCCTCACCTACAAAGCTCTTAATGGACAGGCACCATCATATCTTAAAGATCTCATAATACCATATTACCCGACTAGAACACTGCGCTCCCAGAATGCAGGGTTACTTGTGGTTCCTAGAGTCACCAAAAGTAAAATGGGAGCCAGAGCCTTCAGCTATCAAGCTCCTCTCCTGTGGAATCAGGTCCCAGTTTGGGTTTGGGAGGCAGACACCATTTCCACATTTAAGAGTAGGCTTAAGATTTTCCTCTTTGATAAAGCTTATAGTTAGGGCTGACTTGGGTGAGCCCTGAACCATCCCTTAGTTATGCTGCTGTAGGCCTAGACTGCTGGGAGACTTCCCATGATGCACCTCTTTCCTCTCTCCTTCTCTCCCTCTTCATCTGTATGCATTTTTATCCCATTACTGCATGTTACTAACTCGACATCTTCTCTCTCTGATAGTTCTGTGCTTTCCCGTTTCTCTCCTCTCTCCTTCTGTCGCTTCCAGCAGGTATTTCTGCCTCCGGAGCTGCAGAGTCTGGATCTGTGGTTGTGGGCCACCTGCTGCCCCGTGTTCCTGCTCGACAACTGCTACTACAGTTGTTGTTATCGGCTCTGTTACTAATACTGTCATTACCATCCCTATAGCTGTCATTCATATTATTATTAATTTATTAATATTAACACTACAATTACATTTCTACTATTTAAAAAATTCTAGGTGGTATTTGCATTGTGCAAATAAATAAAATTTAAATAAATAAAATTTAATTGAATTGAAGTGAAGTTATGGACATCCTGACAGAAACTTCTCATCCTTTATTCCCTCACTATGAGACACTTTATATTATTCCAAGTGCAATCAGCATTTAAATACAAAAAATCTTGCTGCAGAAGTATTTTATTTTATGTTTTAATGTATTATGTTTTGTTTAATGTGTTGCATTTCTATTTTTCACTAGTGACTTGTGTTTTATACTCTGACTGTGTTTTACCATATTTATTGTATATCTTACATGTTTCTGTTCTGCTTTTATGTTTTGGTGTGCTAAAGACAAATTTCCACCATGATAGACAATAAAGCTGAATTAATTTCTAATTTGAAAATGGAATTGCCACAGGGACTTTGAATTATGTCCTTATTATACTCTCTTTTTAGTGGTTATTTTCATAATGATGGGATTCTCCCAGATATCTTTTGTGAAATCTGTCAAAGTCAAAGCCACTCTGATTTGCTGAAATGCACCAATTAAAGGATTAAAGGATCACGATTCCGCTGTTGTAGTTTCTGGTTAGGGTTGCCATGACTTCCCAGTGTAAGTAAATTTGGGCTTGTTTTTTTTTTGGATATCCATTGTATAAATACAAATGGAACATTAGCAGAAAATACTTCTGGCTTCTTACTTCTGAAAACACAGAAAAAGAGGCTCAGATCTTCTAAAATGTATCATCTTTATAATAAAATGTACAATTCAATATAAGTCATTTCTGACAACCCATTTTAAATAATGATATTTATATGCTGGTGCTTCTTCTGAGGCAGTGTCGTGTGATTGAACCGCTGCGCAAACTTGTGCAGCTAGTCCCGTCTCTGCAGTTTGTCACCACCGCGGGTTCGAGAGGATTGGCTGCAGGTACAGAGAGGGGTGAAGCACTGATGATGAAGTGATGACCGCTGGACTGTCGTTCTGACACTGAACTCTCAGACACAGAGACAGAATCTGTGGTTTTGCTGGAGTATTCATACAGATTCTTCCTGAAAGCACTCTTGGTGTTTTGTTTTTTCTTAAAAAGAATTATATAACACTTTGGGAAGAAATGACAGCTGAGGATGGCGTAGTTGGAGATGAGAATGACCACCATCTCCACAGCTGGCAGGTACACTCCTGCAGTGGTGACGTAGACAGGAACGAAGAGCAGCCAGGAGATGAGGTAGAGCAGCATGCTGAAGGTGATGAACTTTGCCTCATTGTACTGCTGTGGCAGTTGGCGTCCTTTGAATGCGCAGATGAAACACATAAAAACCAGGACAGCTATGTAGCCCAACATCACCCCAAAGGCCAAATATGAGCCCTCATTACAGTCCTCCAGCAGAGTGGTTGGATAACTGATGATGTTATCAAATGGGCTTTTGAGGACCAGCCAGCAGATGCAGATAGCTGCCTGTAAGGCCACACAGATGCTGACAATGACGTAAGGCTGGTAGAGCCTCCGCAGAACCTCCTGCAGCTCAGGATCAAACTGGAAGGCTAGCAGGATCTGCAGGGTCCTGACCAGGATGCAGGAGACACACAGAGTGAAGCTGATGCCAAAGAGCACCTGTCGAGCCTTACACTGGAAACTGTTGGGCCGGCCTACAAACAGCATGGCACTGATGTAACTGATGACCAGAGAGAACAGGATGGCCTGGCTCAGTGGCCCGCCAGCAGCCTTCACTACAGGAGTGTCACGCTGATGTAGAAACAGAGCTGACACCAGTAGTACCAGGAGGATGCCCAGGACAGAAAAGGTCAGGAGCACCACAGCGAAGCCGTCCTGCCAGGAGAAGAAGAGCAGGGCTTTGGGGATGCAGCTGGAGCTGCCCTTAGGAGACCACTCTGTGTTTGTGTCACAGCTCAGGCACTGGTCCATATCTGCAGGGATGAAGGAGCACAAACCCAGGTACAGAATAAAACTATCACTCAAAGGCTTACAAAGATTTGACTCTGTTCACAGAGAATTTCAAGCCTAACCTAGTTTTGAGTCAACACAAGAATCATTACTGGATGAGAATAACCAGGGAAGCTAGAGGTCGAAGGCAACTCGATTGATTGTTCTAGTTTTGAAGATGTTTCGTTTCTCATCAAGAGGCTTTATCATTTCCACCAACTAGTGGGAAGTTCTCACGCTTTCAAACCTTCTTGGATCATTCACATGTTGGTGTGAGACGAGGATTGTGAGGTCACATTTGAGTTGTTAGTGTCACATGACAGTCATGTGAGAGTTATTAAGGAAGGAACATCAGTAGCAAAATTTTTAGCACCTGAATGGCTGACAATCTTCACAGAAAACTACAGTAGGGCAGGCTGATACTGATTCAACTCCATATTAAATAGCTTAAATATCCATGTAACAGGCAGAGGATGATGTGTATCTGTGTATCCGGGAGGTAGAGACGAGTTGACATTTAGCTATTCACCACAGTAACTTTTTTCTTTTGAGTTCGTGCCCCCTGAAAGAAAGGACTGAACCTGACATCCTGGAGTTTGTTGTAGTGCAGTGTAATGCTGACACACAACACAAGCCTCCAGACTGCTACAACGTCATTCACACATTAAAGGGCTGGATATACTCAGACGTGGATATGGACAGTGTTCACACCAGTGATTCTGTTTATACTACATTGGGTGTCTGCATACCCAGATGTGGTCAGAGATATGTTCAGTCATGCGGATCCTGGCAGCTATGTGGACAAGGAAAGTTTCTCTAAAAAGCGCCAGATGAAGAGATGAAGTGTTTGCAAACAAGAAGCAAGCAAGCGAGAGAGAGGCAAAACAAGAAACAAAACTTAACTTTATGGCTGTTTGATTCAATGCAGTTAAATGCCAAAGCAGGAATTAATAACCAATAAACACTCCCCTGATCGTCTACTTTGGAGACACACTTTTAGTCTGTTTTCAGTCTCTCTCCACCTCTCCTTGTCTCCTTTGCAACATCCCTTCAGACATCACAGTCACGCAATAGCAGACTACATAGAACAGCACTGCGACTGTGCTGTTGTCTCATCAAGGATGAAACTTTGTCACAAGGATGTCACTTTTTTAAGTTAGTGAGTTAGTTGGAAACACAAACAGGAATGCACAAAAGGGACTTTTAGCTCCTGATTTTGGTGCCTGTTCCTTGGTCAAAAAGGAGCTGAGTGGCTTGAGAGGACCAACCATTTACTTTTATTTAGATTGTGATTGGATCACAGTCCTTCCTCATTGCACCTAGAGTGTGATCACACCTGGGTTTCTGTCTATGTAAGTACAAAGAGTTAGTTATTTGATCACATAAAACACACCTTAAAAATGGAGTTCACATCAACTAATGAGTCTGACTCAGACTCTTAACCAGAGCATGGCTATTAGTCATTGTGCATGTAAAGGCATCCAGTGACAGTGACATCCAGTGTGTGTATGGGGGGAGTGTCTTGCCTGTGTTATTAGAGTAGTAGTTCTCAGTACAGTTGATGCACTCATAACAACAAGTGTGTTGACCCTCAGCTGTTTTCTTGAACTCTCCAGGGATGCAGCTATTGGAGCATTTTGAGATGATGTGCTGAGGAAAGCAGGGAGAGACCATGATTATAGACCATTCATTACTCTATTTTATAGTTTGTGGCTTATTTTTCTTGTAGTGTTTTTAAATTAAATGTATTGTATTTTACTGCATTCTACACAACTTATTCTTTTTAAGAAGACTCTTACTGGATATACTGTGTATTTAAACCGAGGTCCTATTTTTAGTATTCCTTAAGTCAGCTTTAATGGTCTGAATGTTTTCAGTAAACACACACCGCAGTATGTGTGTGTGGGTCTCTGTGTGTGTCTACAAAATAACATAAAGGCAGCAGAATGAGGGCCTACCTTCAGCTCCTTGAACTGTTGGGTGGTGCTGTAGTTGGTGTGGGTGAAGTTGTTGTTGTGTGGGTGGTACTCAGCCACAACATCATGGACATGGATGTTCCCTTCACCTGACCTCCACATTGTCACATCGTAGCCCAGGTTGATGTCTCCTCTGCTGTCAAACCTATAGCTCTTTTCTCTAAGTTTAAACTCCTGCATGCACAGAGCTTTCAGCACCTACAGGACATGAGGCATTTCATTTATCAAGTCAGTACCTTGGATAAGTCTGTTAAACCACACTATTTACAGGGACACTACTGTACTCTTTTGTATTTGCTGTATGCATGACTATACTTGAGAAGACCATCTGTTATTTGCATTCAGTACCCATCCTCTAGCTTAACCTTACAGTGCTGCATAGCTGCATATTCATCATCGATAGATTATTACCACAATGATTTTGACACAGTAATTATTATAAACAAACAAGGCCGTCACTGAGAAGATGTGGGCATTGTTTTGGCTCAGTCTGCAGGATTACTTTACAGCACACAACAGGAAGAAGGAGCTGTTCCTCCAGAGGAAACACAGTTTTAGCTATTTTAGGTGGTGAAAGGAATGAAAATTATTCTGACCTTGTTAATCTCATATAGTAACAGAGACCCGACCTTGGACTCAAGCCAGGCCTGGTCCAAATTTAAGTATACTCAGTCTAATTGGGTCAGGTACAGTCTTGTTGTATTGCCAGTAGGAAAAGCACAAGTGTAAATGATCAAATGAATGATGGCTCAATTCCATGTAGCTGCTTTATTTTCAGGGTCCTAGTATTGTTCATGGAAAAAGGACTAACATCATAAGATAAATTGTGTTTTTTGAGGCAGACAGAGATTGTTAACTATGAAGTGCAGGTAAAATGGCATGTATTGCTGCTTTTTTCCATTTAAAAAATTGGTGTCAAAAAGTTTTGATGTTCTCTCTCTATTTGGGACTGTTAAGGGCCATGGCCTTTTGGATCAGGTCTACTCATCCTTTCAGACTGCATCTGACTGTCCTGGGGTCCCTTTAGGATTGGGTCTCTTTTTTTGAAAATCAACTTTATGTACTTCAAGTAGGTTTTCCACAGGTCTGTTTTGATTGGGTCGAAAAGTTTGGACCAGTGAAGATCTTTAGGTGAAACCAGTTTGGAAGTGCCTTAAGCTGCATTTCCTCTAAGACACTCCAATTATCTCTGAATAAACAAAAAACATTTTTTGGCATTTGGAAGTACTGGAGAAACAGAACAGTGGAAAACAAATATGTAAAACAGGAAACAGAATGAAACTGAAGAATAGAAAATTACATTTCAGAAAACACGACATTTGCATGTGTTTTCTAAAATGTGCAATAATTGACTATTGGTTTCACACGTGAAATGAACCCCAGTCTCCTGTGTGAAAGTCTTGTGTTTGAATCGTCCATCCACCCCCGAAATCCTCCTTTAAACTCCATTCGTCCTTTGAAAGTCATGCTTGGTGTCACAAAAGAAATTCATGTCCATGCACGCAAATCTATAGATGCAATTTTGTGACTATTTCATCAACTGCTGTGATACTGGGTTGTACCACACCCAGCGTCACTGATGGGTGTGTCAGAGTACACCTGTACATCACCACAACAAGGTGAGAAATTAAACAACTGGAGGTCAGCAAAAACAAGAATTGTCATGACCCTGTAACCTGAGTATTTTTATGAGCAATTCTTAACATCTTAGCGTTTTGAAATAGGTAATGAACTCAAGATAGCTGCAGGGTCTGCTGCTTTACACAGTATAACTGTGGTGGATAGTAACAGGTTTTGTGGGAAATGTGGTCTCAATATAGAAAAACACTTGTTCCAATAGTTCCACAGGTGTGAGAAAGAGGCTGCCAATTGTCTCAATGTGTTTATGGTAAGTATACCAAGGAATCATATTTAATGTGACAATGATCTGTCAAAATGAACAGCCAAAACCTAACCCTCAGCTGTTATCTGAATCTAACCTTACCCCTAATCCTAGCTGCCTGTAACCCTAAACCTTAATCCACACCCTAAAATTACCCCATGTGGACCTTATAAATACAACACAAGAGCATACAAATACACAAACAAACAATCATGTATGTGAATACCTCCCAGGGTTGCACTGTGCCTGGTGTTTTGCAGTCTCTGCTCCTGCAGATAGACGCCACAGCCTGAGCAATAGCGCTCACAGCCATCTCAACACTGAAGATAGTGTCAGTGTCAGTGTGTTCTCTGAGGGTGTTCACAGCTTTAGACACTAGCTCAGTGTCTCCAGAAACTTTACTAGCATTTAGCTGCATGTAGAACTCCTGCATGAAGGAGTTATTCCCGTGTAGTCATGCCCAGCTGCCTCCAGCCTGCTCAGGTACTCACTGAATGATAACAGGTCTCCACTTTTGAAGGTGAAGCCCACAACGTGTCCTATGTCCTCCAGAGTTAAGTTTCCTTTCACAGAGGTGGAGGAGGACCAGCTGTCACTGGCCACCCAGACTCTTCTCATTGACTCCATGTTCTGTCCTGCTGTCAGCGTCTGATTCTTAAGCTCCTGGTAAAGGTACATCATGTGAGTCGGCTTGGCAAATGACACGATCACCTGTACCTTGGGATTCTTGTAGATGGTTTTAGCAGTCTGCTTGATAGCGGAGAAGACTTCCTGACCGGTTACAGATTGAGGTAGGATTGATTTGAAGGACACACAGATCCCATTTTCAGAAGCCTGGGACACAAATTGGTCAAGGGCTGATTGGCCGTAATTTCCATCTGTGGAAACTATTCCCACCCAGTTCCAGCCGAAGGCACTGAGCAGACTGACCATGGCAGCTGTCTGATGTTCGTCACTAGGAATGGTCCTCATGAAGGCAGGGAAGCGGCTCTTATCACTCAGAATGACAGCGGTTGATGAATAACTGATCTGGAGAAAAGTAAAGCAATGATGTTATTTTCGTAGATGTGTCATTTCCAGTTGAATGGCCAAGCACATAAAAACCATGAAAACAGGGGAACCTGATGGCCTAAGGGTTAAGGCGCCAATTATGAGTCATAAACCCTTAAGACTGAGTCCTTACTGCAGTGGCCTGGGTTCGATTCCAACCCGGGGCCCTTGGCTGCATGTCCTTTCTTGTCTCTAGCTGTCACTGTCCAATATAGGCAAAATGCCCAAAAAAGAATTTTAAAAACATGTCCAACAGTCCAAAGCCCACTAGTGGACACAAAAAGCTGCAATGTTTACGGCCCAGTTTTGCCAGATGTGCAACAATTATCAGCCTGATTATTCATTGTATGCTAACTATGTCAATAATGTATTATGGAAAACTGACCCTGGATCTGCCAGAAATGATCACATCACATCTCATCTATGGTTTAGTGGTAGAGTGGGTCGTCCAGTAATTGGAAGAGCTGCAGTTCGATCCCCAGCTTCCCCAAACCCGCACGTGTCCTTGGGAAAGATACTGAACCCCTTGATTCAATGCAGTTAAATGCCAAAGCAGGAATTAATAACCAATAAACACCCTGATCGTCTACTTTGGAGACACACTTTTAGTCTGTTTTCAGTCTCTCTCCACCTCTCCTTGTCTCCTTTGCAACATCCCTTCAGACATCACAGTCACGCAATAGCAGACTACATAGAACAGCACTGCGACTGTGCTGTTGTCTCATCAAGGATGAAACTTTGTCACAAGGATGTCACTTTTTAAGTTAGTGAGTTAGTTGGAAACACAAACAGGAATGCACAAAGGGACTTTTAGCTCCTGATTTTGGTGCCTGTTCCTTGGTCAAAAGGAGCTGAGTGGCTTGAGAGGACCAACCATTTACTTTTATTTAGATTGTGATTGGATCACAGTCCTTCCTCATTGCACCTAGAGTGTGATCACACCTGGGTTTCTGTCTATGTAAGTACAAAGAGTTAGTTATTTGATCACATAAAACACACCTTAAAAATGGAGTTCACATCAACTAATGAGTCTGACTCAGACTCTTAACCAGAGCATGGCTATTAGTCATTGTGCATGTAAAGGCATCCAGTGACAGTGACATCCAGTGTGTGTATGGAGGGGAGTGTCTTGCCTGTGTTATTAGAGTAGTAGTTCTCAGTACAGTTGATGCACTCATAACAACAAGTGTGTTGACCCTCAGCTGTTTTCTTGAACTCTCCAGGGATGCAGCTATTGGAGCATTTTGAGATGATGTGCTGAGGAAAGCAGGGAGAGACCATGATTATAGACCATTCATTACTCTATTTTATAGTTTGTGGCTTATTTTTCTTGTAGTGTTTTTAAATTAAATGTATTGTATTTTACTGCATTCTACACAACTTATTCTTTTAAGAAGACTCTTACTGGATATACTGTGTATTTAAACCGAGGTCCTATTTTTAGTATTCCTTAAGTCAGCTTTAATGGTCTGAATGTTTTCAGTAAACACACACCGCAGTATGTGTGTGTGGGTCTCTGTGTGTGTCTACAAAATAACATAAAGGCAGCAGAATGAGGGCCTACCTTCAGCTCCTTGAACTGTTGGGTGGTGCTGTAGTTGGTGTGGGTGAAGTTGTTGTTGTGTGGGTGGTACTCAGCCACAACATCATGGACATGGATGTTCCCTTCACCTGACCTCCACATTGTCACATCGTAGCCCAGGTTGATGTCTCCTCTGCTGTCAAACCTATAGCTCTTTTCTCTAAGTTTAAACTCCTGCATGCACAGAGCTTTCAGCACCTACAGGACATGAGGCATTTCATTTATCAAGTCAGTACCTTGGATAAGTCTGTTAAACCACACTATTTACAGGGACACTACTGTACTCTTTTGTATTTGCTGTATGCATGACTATACTTGAGAAGACCATCTGTTATTTGCATTCAGTACCCATCCTCTAGCTTAACCTTACAGTGCTGCATAGCTGCATATTCATCATCGATAGATTATTACCACAATGATTTTGACACAGTAATTATTATAAACAAACAAGGCCGTCACTGAGAAGATGTGGGCATTGTTTTGGCTCAGTCTGCAGGATTACTTTACAGCACACAACAGGAAGAAGGAGCTGTTCCTCCAGAGGAAACACAGTTTTAGCTATTTTAGGTGGTGAAAGGAATGAAAATTATTCTGACCTTGTTAATCTCATATAGTAACAGAGACCCGACCTTGGACTCAAGCCAGGCCTGGTCCAAATTTAAGTATACTCAGTCTAATTGGGTCAGGTACAGTCTTGTTGTATTGCCAGTAGGAAAAGCACAAGTGTAAATGATCAAATGAATGATGGCTCAATTCCATGTAGCTGCTTTATTTTCAGGGTCCTAGTATTGTTCATGGAAAAGGACTAACATCATAAGATAAATTGTGTTTTTGAGGCAGACAGAGATTGTTAACTATGAAGTGCAGGTAAAATGGCATGTATTGCTGCTTTTTTCCATTTAAAAATTGGTGTCAAAAAGTTTTGATGTTCTCTCTCTATTTGGGACTGTTAAGGGCCATGGCCTTTTGGATCAGGTCTACTCATCCTTTCAGACTGCATCTGACTGTCCTGGGGTCCCTTTAGGATTGGGTCTCTTTTTGAAAATCAACTTTATGTACTTCAAGTAGGTTTTCCACAGGTCTGTTTTGATTGGGTCGAAAAGTTTGGACCAGTGAAGATCTTTAGGTGAAACCAGTTTGGAAGTGCCTTAAGCTGCATTTCCTCTAAGACACTCCAATTATCTCTGAATAAACAAAAAACATTTTTTGGCATTTGGAAGTACTGGAGAAACAGAACAGTGGAAAACAAATATGTAAAACAGGAAACAGAATGAAACTGAAGAATAGAAAATTACATTTCAGAAAACACGACATTTGCATGTGTTTTCTAAAATGTGCAATAATTGACTATTGGTTTCACACGTGAAATGAACCCCAGTCTCCTGTGTGAAAGTCTTGTGTTTGAATCGTCCATCCACCCCGAAATCCTCCTTTAAACTCCATTCGTCCTTTGAAAGTCATGCTTGGTGTCACAAAAGAAATTCATGTCCATGCACGCAAATCTATAGATGCAATTTTGTGACTATTTCATCAACTGCTGTGATACTGGGTTGTACCACACCCAGCGTCACTGATGGGTGTGTCAGAGTACACCTGTACATCACCACAACAAGGTGAGAAATTAAACAACTGGAGGTCAGCAAAAACAAGAATTGTCATGACCCTGTAACCTGAGTATTTTTATGAGCAATTCTTAACATCTTAGCGTTTTGAAATAGGTAATGAACTCAAGATAGCTGCAGGGTCTGCTGCTTTACACAGTATAACTGTGGTGGATAGTAACAGGTTTTGTGGGAAATGTGGTCTCAATATAGAAAAACACTTGTTCCAATAGTTCCACAGGTGTGAGAAAGAGGCTGCCAATTGTCTCAATGTGTTTATGGTAAGTATACCAAGGAATCATATTTAATGTGACAATGATCTGTCAAAATGAACAGCCAAAACCTAACCCTCAGCTGTTATCTGAATCTAACCTTACCCCTAATCCTAGCTGCCTGTAACCCTAAACCTTAATCCACACCCTAAAATTACCCCATGTGGACCTTATAAATACAACACAAGAGCATACAAATACACAAACAAACAATCATGTATGTGAATACCTCCCAGGGTTGCACTGTGCCTGGTGTTTTGCAGTCTCTGCTCCTGCAGATAGACGCCACAGCCTGAGCAATAGCGCTCACAGCCATCTCAACACTGAAGATAGTGTCAGTGTCAGTGTGTTCTCTGAGGGTGTTCACAGCTTTAGACACTAGCTCAGTGTCTCCAGAAACTTTACTAGCATTTAGCTGCATGTAGAACTCCTGCATGAAGGAGTTATTCCCCGTGTAGTCATGCCCAGCTGCCTCCAGCCTGCTCAGGTACTCACTGAATGATAACAGGTCTCCACTTTTGAAGGTGAAGCCCACAACGTGTCCTATGTCCTCCAGAGTTAAGTTTCCTTTCACAGAGGTGGAGGAGGACCAGCTGTCACTGGCCACCCAGACTCTTCTCATTGACTCCATGTTCTGTCCTGCTGTCAGCGTCTGATTCTTAAGCTCCTGGTAAAGGTACATCATGTGAGTCGGCTTGGCAAATGACACGATCACCTGTACCTTGGGATTCTTGTAGATGGTTTTAGCAGTCTGCTTGATAGCGGAGAAGACTTCCTGACCGGTTACAGATTGAGGTAGGATTGATTTGAAGGACACACAGATCCCATTTTCAGAAGCCTGGGACACAAATTGGTCAAGGGCTGATTGGCCGTAATTTCCATCTGTGGAAACTATTCCCACCCAGTTCCAGCCGAAGGCACTGAGCAGACTGACCATGGCAGCTGTCTGATGTTCGTCACTAGGAATGGTCCTCATGAAGGCAGGGAAGCGGCTCTTATCACTCAGAATGACAGCGGTTGATGAATAACTGATCTGGAGAAAAGTAAAGCAATGATGTTATTTTCGTAGATGTGTCATTTCCAGTTGAATGGCCAAGCACATAAAAACCATGAAAACAGGGGAACCTGATGGCCTAAGGGTTAAGGCGCCAATTATGAGTCATAAACCCTTAAGACTGAGTCCTTACTGCAGTGGCCTGGGTTCGATTCCAACCGGGGCCCTTGGCTGCATGTCCTTTCTTGTCTCTAGCTGTCACTGTCCAATATAGGCAAAATGCCCAAAAAAGAATTTTAAAAACATGTCCAACAGTCCAAAGCCCACTAGTGGACACAAAAAGCTGCAATGTTTACGGCCCAGTTTTGCCAGATGTGCAACAATTATCAGCCTGATTATTCATTGTATGCTAACTATGTCAATAATGTATTATGGAAAACTGACCCTGGATCTGCCAGAAATGATCACATCACATCTCATCTATGGTTTAGTGGTAGAGTGGGTCGTCCAGTAATTGGAAGAGCTGCAGTTCGATCCCCAGCTTCCCCAAACCCGCACGTGTCCTTGGGAAAGATACTGAACCCCAAATTGCGTGTCCTGTGTGTGAGTGTGTGTGAATGATGAGTTTCTTTCTGATGAGCTGATGCACCGTGCATGGCAGCCTCTGCCATCAGTGTGTGAATGGGGTGAAGTGCTTGGAGTGGTCGGAAGACTAGAAAGGCACTAGTCTATATAAATGCAGTCCATTTACCATCGCTGCTGACATGACATCTCTCTTGAGTTGCAACTTACAACCTCTGATAAACTCTTTGTGACTGTGTTTGTATGTTTTAAGTGTCGAACCCATGTATTATGAACTGCAGCACAACGTTTGGCACAAATTCATACAGTACACATCACAAACTCAGTTCTGGTCATGCTGGTACATTTTTCTCCTAAAATACAATTCTGCAGTCTTCATGCCATTATTTGGTTTTCGGCACCTGTAAACACTGATACAGCCCATGATGCAAAACAGTTGGACCGAAGATTTTAACGACCCCACACATGTCCTATATGACTACTTTAAGCTGATGCCATCGGGAATGCGTTTTAGATTGTCTGTATGTAAAACAAATAGAAGGTCAGTTTACCCTGTGTATAGTCTGCACTTGCACCTTTTGACATTTTTTGACATAATACGTGCCTTTGTGGTGTTGGACTGGCCACTGCCATTAATCCTTGTGTGCTGAAACTGTGTACCGTTTACAAGCTCGCTTGCCTCAAATTTCCCCTTGAGAGACAAAAATATTTTGAATTTAATTGAATTTTGTTAGATCATAAAAGCAGAGGCTAAAATGTAAAGTTTGTCCTGAGGGTGACACATTCAAATAAAAAAATTAAATCAAAAGACCTTTTTCAAAGCAGACATTTTGACATGGAAGGGTACAAATGTTACTAACGTTGGGATTCAGGTAGGGCAGGTTTGGTTATTACCAAAAAGATCAAATATATTTATGAATATTAATAAATACAATTATTAATATGGATTCATAATTATGGAGCACCACCCTGGGATCAGGGACCATTAACCAAACATGAAAAAAAGGCTCAAAGGTGGTTGTCCACCTGAAAATGCTGATATTTAAAGTACTATCTTACATTAATAATAGTGGTCAGTTCCATTGAAGTATCCCAAAAAGCCACGTCACTGAGCCAGCAGCCACAATATCAGAGCACTGAAAGTGGGACACCCAAGTGGAACGCAGTCTTTATTAAGGTTATTAATTACATGTGTGCTTTTCTTGCTATGACATATTTGACCTGTCCCCTTTCCTGTAACAACTTGTGGATCATTTGCACTTACTCCATACTGTGATTTGTCTTATACTACAATGACTCATGACGGTTGCCATGATTATTTAACTGTAGTGAACGACAGACGTAGTTGTTTTCGAATTGCCTACTGTATATGGCTCACTAATGTATGTTAATATCTGTACAAATGTCTTCTTGTGTAATATGTATATAGATGTGTGAGTGTATGTATACTCTGGTTTGGTTGATGCACCTATCAGATTTAATGTTGGGCCTTAGAAGATTTTCAGTAGGGCAACTCTGAAGATACCTATCTAATTAAAGGCAGCCACTTGACACACCTGTTGATGATGAACTGTCATTCATTGTTGGTGACAAGTTAAAAAGACTCAATCCTGAAGCTGAATGTTTGTCATATGATGTTATTGTGGCTTTAATAATTTTTTTCTTTTTACAGTGTACGGCCAGAAAAAGGTCAAGGAGGCCAGCTTTGAACAGGCACAGGGGTTCCTTCTCCCCCACATAAATGACCACTTGTGTAAATGACCAAAGTTGCATACATAGATCACATGGTGACTCCTGAGACTCCCCTCGCGGAATGAAGACCTTGAGATGTGTTTAAAAGCTAGTAGTGGACCTTTGAGCTTGGATGATTTTGTTACATATACTGCTCCTAAAAGTCAAGCTCAGATGGTGGTTCCTCCACAAAAGACCATGAACATGCATACTAAAGTTAACCTTTAATTAAAAAAGGTTTTATGTTGCTCTGGACCAACGTTTTGGATGGACAGACCGATCAAACAACCAACATCTGGCTCTGCTGCCAGGATGGCAAAGTATGTTTGACATTTTTTTCATTTTTATAAATAATTCAAAAGTGATGTGTGTATCTGTATGAATATCTAGATTTTCTATATGTTATAGGTCTATATGTTAATACCAAAATAAACGTGTACAGTTCCTAATTGTACACTTCATCACAGGGTCAGAGAACTGTTTATATATGAAAAATTCTACACACCTACGCAGATGTTAAGGTGCCAATAATACAAGAGGTATTTCTTTCTGTGTTCACTGTCCAGTCTGAGAGGATGCAATTGTTCATGTTCCTGCTCATCTGTGGTGCCTCACCTTAAAACTGTCCTAGCCTGTGTTATGTAATTACACAGTCAGTCATGCATCAGCATACAATTTATGATCATAAAAGGTCCAGCTGACATTTATCAGCTGCCAATGCAAACCTGTTCTGCTGCTTCAGTTCCCTGTAACAGTCAACGCTGTGTCCATCAGTCCTGCCACAGATGCTGGACTACCTGCTCCCTCACTGAGTCAACAGCATTTTCCTTTTTCACTACTTACTTGAGGAATCATCTTGAGAGTCAGTTGCCTCGCGATAGCGATGGACGTTTCAGAGTTAGAGGCCCCTATAACAGCCATGACTGGCTGGCCACAGGTGGAGGTGTTGCTTCCTGCGTGGCAGTCGGCCTGCTGGGTGAAGTCTGCTGTGGCCCTCAGAGCTGTGCTGACATCGGAGCAGGAGTCCAGGATCCGGTAGCCCAGAGTGATGTTAACATCAGCCAGCAGAGGGGATTTATTCACCATCTCTATAGCATTGATCATAGCCAGCACCTTCACTAGGCCTCTGTCTTCAAACCTGTGTGACTAGTATAGTGTCATCATCAAATAATAAATACAGTACAGATGTGATAGACTGAGAGTGAAGTATTTCAATTTCAAGACTACTATGACTTTCTAATAAAAATCAAGTTACTAATAAAAATAATTTTCTTTCTTCTTTTTTTTCTTTTCCTTCAAATCTCTAAATAAGAGAACTGAATTATTCTAAAATAGTATCCCACACCCAGTCCGTCTGTGTGTTGTCATCATTATTAGTCAAACCTATATACTGTAGATGCAAGGAGAACATTTTGTCTTCCCACTAGTTTCATTTTGTAAAGCAAGATGACATCTTGAAGAGAATAACATCGGTGGTGGAATGTAACTAAGTACATTAACTCAAGTATTGTATTAAGTATAATATTGGTACAAGGAAACAAGACGCGAAGTTGGAGAAAAAGGGGGTAACAATGTAGGAACTCAAGAAGAAAGAATCTATACTGTAAGCATTTGTTAACTAATGGGTTCCTATTCTAATATTACGGGCACATGAGCCTGACCACCCTTGATAGCTGCACACAAGTCATGAACGAGAGTCCACCATCAATGTTTGCTGGTGAAGTGAGTGGCAGCTGAGACTGTCTTCCATGGAGCTGTTGTTAAGGGAAGTTATAGAGATGTTTTGCATAGCTATTGCCTGTGGCATTAGGTCTGCTAGGTTTTGGATACAAGTAAAAATTGTTTGAAGTTCATAAAAAAGCGTTTCTACTTACTGTACAATGAACAATTGTGTAACAACAGGGCCTCTGAAGTCCCCTGTTAGTACAATGTTGTACCCCATAAGTAGACCTACTTTACAACATACACAGTGACATATATGCTATAGGCCTACAGTATGTCCCTGACAATACTCTTTTCCCTGGACCTCTGTTTGTTCCAAAGTAAATACGGTAACACTTTATTTAAAGGTGGGTGCATAACCATGATATGACACCTGTCGTGAACATGAAAGAGTCTTTATGAAAGTTTATGACTGTGGTCATTAATTGTCATTCGGTCAATAATGTCACTTTTAATGCAAAGTTGGCATTGTTTGAGATGTCTTTGTTATGACAACTTGACATTAACCAAGAAAACATAACCTGTCATAATCATCCCACAACAGGCCTAATTATCAAACTTAAAGAAACTATTTAGCTTCATGTGTTAACATTACATTATACAACAAGTAGATCCGACCAAGCAATTTGATTGGTCAACTAGACATTTAGAACATGCTCAAGGTTATGTTTTCTTGGTTAATGTCAGGTTGTCATAACAAAGGCTGTATTCGAAACCGCCTACTATACCAGCAATGCGTACTGATTTGGCCAGAATGTAGTAAAGTATAAATTCTTAGAAGTTCCAACATTGTTACCCCCTTATATCCCCTCATTCTGTCACTTTCAGCAGGTATTTCTGCCTCCGGAGCTGCAGAGTCTGGATCTATGATTACGGTCTAGACCTGCTCTATAGGAAAAGTGCAATGAGATAACTTCTGTTATGAATTGGTGCTGTATAAATAAAACTGACCTGAAAAATTTAATTTAATTTAATTATTCCCTAACTTCACATTTTGTTCCCTTGTACCTACATGTATGTATCAGTATGTACTGCACTGGTACACCGTAAATTGGGAAGAATTACGCTGTACATTGTGGGCCGTCATCTAAAGCATTACCAAATAGTCTATTGTCCGGTGTACCCAGGAACACCGTTGCACATTTACAACGAGTACATAAAACACTGCTGCTAGAATATAACCCCGGACCGGGAGGACAGACCACATCAGTCCAGTTTTCAAATCCTTGCACTGGCAACCTGTGTCTTTTAGAATAATGGTAAATGCATATACAGCGCTTTTGCCTTGCCATGCAAGGTGCCAACTGCTCATCAGGAGCAATTAGGGGTTCAGTGTCTTGCTCAAGGACACTTCGACGCTATCTGGAGGAGCCAGGGATTGAACCTCGAACCTTCCGATTACTAGACGGCCGCTCTTACTCTTAAATGTCTTCATGGTTTGATCAGAAGATGTGATCTATATTATACTAATTTTATATAAATTTGGTTTCTATACTTTTACTTTTGTAGAATTTTGAATGGAGGACTTTTACTTTTACTTTTATTTGTTATGGAGTATTTTTAAAATGTGCTATTACTACTTTTATTTTAGTAAAGGCTCTGATTACTTCTTCCACCACTAAAGCATACTGAATATCATGTTATTTTGTCTCCTGGTTACTCACTGGAGTAAACAGTCTTCTTGTTGACGCCTAAAGGAGAAGTTTTGGGAGTTTGGGTAACTGCACAAAAGAGTCAGGGTCAAAAAGGATAAATGCAGTGAGAAAGTCAAAAACATTGACTATTTATTATTGATTGCATTAGGTTGAATAATCTCACCTGATACATGGCTGTAGGTGGGGTGCAAAGGAGCTGTTCTTTTTGTCTACATCTTCATGAATGGCAAAGATTCCTCCGATGATGATATCTCCTGGGGCTGTAGCTCCCAGTACTCTGGTACCCTTTTCAATGGCATGTCCTTTTTCCAGAATAATATGGAAAAGTGTGATGTGCAAATAGATTACAGGAGCAACCAAGGCCATATTACTGTCTTGTCTATTGTCCCTCTGTGTTTCTAAGCTATCTTTACCTCTCTCCCCTATCCCACTGGCCTCTCTGTGGTTCTTCACCTCCAGCAGAGTGATACTCCCCTTTTTAAGCATCTCCACTAGGCTAAAAGAAAATTCCCTCTTGTTCCCTCCTTCACAGTTTACTGTTCTCATGTTCTCCCCTGCAGCCCTGCCCACTCCTTCATGAGTGACAGCAGGGTGAGTCACTGCTCTGCAGAAGCAGCTTTCGTCATATGTTTCATCATTGTTGTGCATAAGCCTTTTTATGGCAGTACAGTAACTAATACAACTAATGAGTGTTTTCACGATGAATTAATATGTGGATTTGTTTTTTGTTTTTTACAATTGATCGATTTATCGTTAAGTCTAAAACGTGAAAATGTTGGAAAATGTCCATCACAGTTTCTAAGAGCCCAGTTTACAATGATAGAACAGAGAAAAGCAGTAAATCCTCACACTGGAGAAGCTCCAACCAGAGAAGGATTGGAGTTTTTGCTTGATAAATGACAGAAGCAAGTACAGTCTGCACATGACAAAACCACTGGTTAGGTCAAATCCTGAAGATTTCCCTTTTGGTGAATATGGAGACAGCTACTAGAGGTGATGATACACATCCCATTGCGGGTTATCTGAAGAGAATTTCCGTGTAAACCAGACAGACCATTAGTCTAACAGACACAGCCCTTTGATCGTATGTTATCTTTATGCTATAGTTGGAGTGGGTGGTTTTCCTGACCTCTCTACACACATGGTCAGAACACTGCAGTTTAAGTGTCAGCAGGGTGACGACAGAGGAGAGGGAGACGGCTCTAGCAGTGTGGAGTTCTCTGCGTCAGCAAGGAGGGCAGTCTCACTTTAGTGGCCTGCCTTGAAACCAGACTGGTAGGGGGTCAAGAAGGTTGTTCTGGTGGAGATATGCAGAAAAGTGAGAAACATACAATACACGCTTTTAAGCACACAGACTGCCTCGGTTTGTTGCTATCAGAGCATGACGTTAGTAGCTCTGATCGGCTGTTTGGGAGTGGGAGTGGTCTTGGAAGGCAACAGGCCCAGTGCATTCTGGTAGTTGTAGGTTTTCTACCTTTTGAGCAAAAGGGTCATGTCGCACCAATTTCAAAAATATTTGCGTCTTTCTACAGCATACACACACCAGTTTTATGAAAATACTGTCTTTCCAGCGGTGAAATACCCCTTTAAAAACCCTCACAGACAATCAGCACTTGCTTATGCAGACCACTGGAGCTTTTAGCTTTTAGATGAGAAAGTAATGCTTTAGCGCCCCTTCATGAGCAAACAACTGACAGTTGAATCTAAGTTGAGTTCATTCTTGGAACAGCAGTATCTAACTAACTGAACGCTCAAACAAAACTAAAGGTTTATGAAAAGTTTGGAATTATTATTTGTGACAACATTCTTTTCTGCATGTGGATATGATGCACTCTCCTATAATAACAACACCCTTCCCCTGTAGACTGTGATTTCCATTCACCCAATCTGCTGTTTTCTTGTAACCTATAAATTCTAATCTCCCCACACCCCTGCAACACCCCCATTCCCCCATCTGAATTATTAAAGCTTAAGTTTAAAAGTTATACATATGACCCATTTTAAAAATAGTTTTTCTTAAAGACAAGTGTCTTTAGTTACTCCAAAGTAATTTTATGATGTGTGTGATTTCTTCTGTACAGTTGCTGTGCCTGTGCTCTCATCAGCTCCACTCCAGTCCGCTAGGTGGCAGTACTGCAATAGAATAACTGTCCGTGTCTCGGGCCACGCAGGATGCCAGGCTCCAGAACTGGCCGGAAATGAAGACCAATCACTGACGGAAGAAGAAAGATGGACGCGGCAGTGTTCATTCTGTCACTGGTAGACTGCTGTGCACTGATTTTCCTCTCGGTCTACTTTGTATCCTTTTCGGCTATGTGTTTTCTGGCGGGTGTCGAGCATATTCGCCAAGTCTGTTAGCTGACCGAAGGCCCTTACGAATTCCTTTCTTTATATTAGTCCATTAGCGCTTAGTAGCTAACCGGTTAGCCGCCTTGCTGCAAGTGTCAGTGACGGGCTAGCGTGAACTAAGTTAAGATGAACCTGTTTCAGCAGCAGAGTCACGGTATGATACAGTGTGCTCACAGGAACGGGAAAACCAAACGGAAAGTTTTAAACCAACATACCCGTACTGGGAGACGAAAAACACGCCGGACTGACAGGGCCAAGTCAGAATCAGCTTTATTGGCCAAGTGTGTGGGCACGTAGGAGGAATTTGACTCCGGTTCACACAGTTCAAAGAACAATTCTGAGGAAGACAGACAGAAATATGCGACTGTTTAATGTTGCCTTGTGAGTCAGCAAATGTATCTACGTTTTAACGTTACAACATTAGTTATTCCAACTACTGTCTCTAACGAATATACTACGGTCTTAGATTAACTTGTTAATAAGCATGTCAGTTCTGTACAACAGTTGTGGCCATTTTTAGAATGGGCTTCCCTTTGTGTTCTTGGCAGAATGAAGAAAAAGAGACTTAATGTACAAAAGTAGTAATCAGAACAATCTGATGAACTAGTTTCGGTCGTCTTGTGTTAAACAAAAGTTTACACAGCTGCCTATATCCTCCGATGGAGTTTTTGGGGCACCTTGACTTAAAGCTCAGATTATCACCCTGTCTGATCTAGAATGTGACTACATTAATGCTAGAGCCTGCTGCTCCAAACTGAACAAAGTAAGTCATGTTAGTCTGCATTATTACTGTCAGAGGAGATTTCCATACATTGACCTTACAGACTTACTCTTTATTTTTTTATTTATTTATGATGCCTCTTAGTTGAGGTGCCTTGTTACTTGTTTTAATGTATTATATGATAGAATGATGGCTATTTGATTGCAAAAGCTGATTTTCATGTGTTTTTTCTTGGTGTTTTGAGAGGAGTTTATTAGTATTCTGGTTATTTTGATGTTTGATTCATGCTTGTCTGATATGTTGTGTTTCCAGTGGGTAATTCCAGAGATGGTTGGCCAGTGTCTCTCCACTATGCTGATGTTGGTCTCCATGCACTGGTTCATCTTCCTCCTCAACCTGCCTGTAGCAGCCTGGGACATTTACAGGTATGCTCATACCGCCGCTGTTTCCTGCATTGGCTGTGAGCCATGCTCCTCTGTACAGTCAGGTAATATGACAAAATAGACTATAGAAATGTAGCTCTACAGTTTATTCCTTTAATATCTCTGGGTGAATTAGACCATTGAAAGCAATGTTGCAAATCAATGAGCGGGACTGCCTTCTATTATGCCTGATGTTAGATTTTTTATGTATTTCATTGACTGGATTAGCCAAAAGACAGACATCTCCATCTGGTCTCTCAATTGAATGATCAGGAAATATGCGGCATCATGTTATATATTGATACTACAATTTACAATTACATATACTGTGGAAGTTTTGTCCATATCACCCCCCTGTACTGTAGGTAAGAACACACAGGGCGTGTCTCGCTGTCCTTGGTGCAGTGCGTTTACTCTCTCGTCCCTGTCGTTCCTGCAGGTACGTGAAGGTTCCGATGGGAAACATGGGCGTGTTCGACCCCACTGAGATCCACAACCGAGGTCAGCTCAAGTCCCACATGAAGGAGGCCATGATTAAACTGGGTTACCACCTGCTCTGCTTCTTCATTTATTTGTACAGGTGAGGGCAACAGCATCTGCAGACGCACTGACATTTAGTGACATGTTCAAGGCCTTCAGTAATCAGCTTACAGTCTGTATAATAGTGGTGGCTGTTTGTACATGGTCACTGCATTAACACACATCTTTCCTACCTGTTTTTCCAGCATGATCCTGGCTCTGATTAACGACTGAAGCACCCAGCAAGCTCTCTGACCCCAGCTGCCAAATTCCAAACTCCAGGGTTCGCTGTTTTCCCCCTCACATCCTGCTTCCTGCTCCTGTACCGTATGCGTAAAATCTCTTAGAACAGCAGAGAGAAGTTTACTTTCGCTGTGGTCTTACTGAGGTTCACACTGTTATCGGTCTTGTCAGAATCCCAGAGTTTTGACTTTGATATAATACTAAGGTTAATATTTAACCATTTAACACTTCAGTACCACCAAAATCTCCTACAGCCGCTGTGTTTTATTGTGAAGGGGAATCAGTTTTTTTTTCTATCTCTAGCTACAACAGGGAGTAACCAATCAACAGCAGTTACACAGCTTCTAGTGGCTGTAAGAAATATTAGACATGTTGACAGTAGAGTGAGTAGAGGCTTCCTAGAGCAGATAGTACTGAGTAATATCAGTGTTCTGTCTGTCTGAATATAAGGTGGAACACGTTTTTCTTTACCACCGAAGCCCAATTGGGAAAAATGCCATTATTGCCTCAAACCTCAAAACACAGTCTGACTTGATGTGCCCCCCACCCAGTAATGTACCACTTTAGCCTTATGTTGAGCACCTAAATATTATTGCTTTGCCATTTCTCAAAGTCTTTTGTTTTCAGGACTCTGACAGATTTTTCAGCCTCTGTAGTTGATTTAGTTTCACTACGTAGTTGGTGACAGCAGCACCTTCCACAGGGGAGCAGGTAAAGCTGGGAGGAGGACACAGGCAGGACCACTTTTGTGACTTCACATTCGTATTGCAAATGCTCAAGAGGCCTGTATTTAAACAAACCACAGTTGGTATTAAGGGCCCCAATGTGTGCCAAGAAAGTATCCCCCACACCACTGCACCACCACCACCAGCCTGAACCATTGACACAAGGCAGGATGGATCCATGGATTCATGTTTACATCAAATTCTGACCCTACCATCTGCATGTGGCAGTAGAAATCGTTTTACCAATCTTCTATTGTCCAGTTTTGGTGAGCCTGTGCCACTGTAGCCTCAGTTTCCTGTTCTTAGCTGACAGGAGAGGAACCCACTGTGGTCTTCTGCTGCTGTAGCTGATCAACTTCAAGGTTCGACGAGTTGTGCGTTCAGAGATGCTCTTCTCCATAGCACTGTTGTAACACCTGGTAATGCTTCCTGTCAGCTTGAACCAGTCTGCTCATTGTCCTCTGACCTCTCTCAATAACAAGGTGTTTTCGCTGCCACTCACTGGATGATTTTTATTTTTGGCACCATCTCTGTAAACTCTAGAGACTGCTGTGTGTGAAAACCCCAGGAGATAAGCAGTTTGTGATATAGGCCTACTCAAACCACCCTGTCTGGCACCAACAACCATTCCAAGTCAAAGTCACTTTGATCACATTACTTCCCCCATTCTGATGTTTGGTCTGAACAACTGTTGAACCTCTTGACCATGGCTGCATGCTTTTATGCATTGACTTGCTGCCACACGATTGGCTGATTAGACATTTGCATTAACGAGCAGGTGTACCTAATAAAGCGGCCACTGAGTGCATGTTCTGGTCATTTAGAGCGGTGGCACAGTACAGAGCTCTGTCAGCTTGTGTGTGTGTAACACTTCCTGCTCAGGGCTGCAGAGGGCCGCGTGCCCGGGCCGGCCCCGGGCTCGGCTCCTGCCAGCAGTTTATGAAGGCTTTTAGCTGTTGGGTTAGCAAGAAGCAGACTGAGAGCGCCGCCACTCTGCTGTTGATCTACAGCCTGCGCTCACCTGCAGTGTCTGACACCATCGCTCCAGTCATGCCTTGTCAGCCCAGTCAGCATGTTGAATTGAGAGACAGTCGGAGCTTTCTGATTGGCCGTTCGGTCATCAGTTTTCCTTTTTTTTCCCCCACTTGTGCCTTTTCTTGTTTCTTCCACAAGTAAAGTAATACTTCATGGTGGCATTTGCAATTTCTTGTCACACACGTTTTCATTCAGAATCCACACGATGAGTTGAATCGGATTCACAGTGGCGTGAAAATGGTTGACTAGTGTGTTTTGTTTGTCGCTCCACGATGGAACACAGACTACTGACAGGAGATTTCCTCTCACACAGGCACAGTGCATACTTAACTTTATTTATATAGCACCTTTCACAAACAGAGTGTGCTTTACAGTAAAAACAAAGAATAAAAGTAAATAAAATACCAAACATAAAAGATAAAGTGTAAGTGTAAAGTGCGTTAACCAGGTTCAGCACGTTGCCCCGGCGTCTCAGGAGTTCATCATTTCTCTGTGGCCAGTCGCCTGCTGCTGGATGGAGGCTTTGTGCTGTGGTTCTGTGTTTTTGCTTCCTATCGTTTCCCAACCTCCTATAGATGAAGCCACGCCCACTTCTGTATGACGAAAGCCTCGACGGCGGCGTTCCCATGGTGACGCGAGACATGACAGCTGCTGTAGCTTGGAAAATAGCAATATGGGGACTGAATTTGATGAATTTACAGTTTATCGGACTACAAATGAGACAAAAATGAGTTAGCTAGCTGTATGTTCAGTGGGAGTCTGGTGCTGAGTAATGGCTATGAGTCAAGCATAGAAGCTGTTTTATTAGCTTATCATTTAGAAAGTTAGAACTGGCAGGTGAGGCATTCCTTCGTGATAATAGCTTTAGCCTGTATAGCTAGCTGTTACAGTGAGCTCAGCTGAAGGGCCGTAACTCAGTCTGATGAAGTACAGCTTTTCCACTGCGGCCACTCGTTTTTGATAGACTGGCTGGGGTTAAACTCTGCACCCATCTTGTACCTTTTTATAGGAGCCGATGACTGTCTCTACCACATGCTAAAGAGCTTCAGTCTTTCATTGATTAACATTTTAAAATGATACATGCAGTATATTGATGGTTCACGAGTCCATGACGACCGTTTATGGATGTGCTAACAGATCAGTTACCTCAGTCATCTTTGAAAAGCGCTATTTTCCAAGCTACTGTCACATGGCCGTGGTTTCCATGGGAACGCAGCTGTCAGGCTTTTGGGCGTGGTTTCATCTAAAGTCGAGTCCAACTCTGTTGCTGCTCCTTCATTTTTCTGACCTTACATGTAAAAGGTTCTCACTTTTTACATGTAACAAAATAGATTTTAAGCTTACATAACATATTTAGTCAAAGTATGGAAAGATTTCCAGATGAAATGTTTAATCAGAGGCTTGTGATGGTATTGAAGTGGAGTGAGAACTCTGTTATTGTGACAACACCAGTGATCATCAGATGGTGGATCAGTAATCCTGTTCTGAGACTTTTTATGCATACACCACCTGCCAGACTTCCAGCATCACACTCCATCACCGATCACCAACCAACCAACCAACCAACCAACCACAGCTCAGCCCACGCTGCACGCTGCACGCTGCGCACACACACGCACGCACGCATGCACACTCAGGCACGCACGCACGCACACTCACGCACACTCACGCACGCACATGTCTGACAGACATGTGCGACCTAGCCCCTTACCCTAACGTTAACCATCACAGCTAAATGCCTGACCCGACCCCGACCCCGACTCTGACCCTGACTCTGACCCCGACCCGACCCGACCCGACTCTGACCCGACCCGACTCGACCCGACCCTGACCCTGACCTGACCCCCCCGACCCGACCCCGACCCGACCCGACCCGACCCCGACCCGACCCGACCCGACTCTGACCCTGACCCGACCCGACCCGACCCCGACTCTGACTCTGACCCCGACCCTGACCCTGACCCTGACCTGACCCTGACTCTGACCCGACCCGACTCTGACTCTGACTCTGACCCCGACCCGACTCTGACCCGGCCCGACCCGACTCTGACCCCGAGTCCTGGTGGTGTGTGTATTCATCACACACACCACTAAATGTGATGGTGTGATTGGTCAGTTGCAGTGATGTGGTGCTGCACAGAGTGAACACAATCTCACACACACACCAGTCCTCTGGCAGTGTATTGTTCATGCACTCACTCGTGTTTACTGAGGGCCTTTTGCTTTGAACACACACTGTACGTTAAAGTTTGACACTCCCTGTTTGAAAGTAGATCCGCAGGTGTGTCAGCTTTTCACAGGGATGATGGATGTGTGTGTGCACTCCTCTGTATTTGGTTCAGCAATCATGACATTATAGCTGCTCTGTGTTATGATGTGTGTGTGAGCCACGTGTGCAGGTATTCTGGAGCCTTTGCTCTCTTCAGTGTGGGGGAACTTCATGTCTGATTCCCACTGAACTGTTACGTGCTGTTACGTTTCTTTTTTGAGGGAAATGTGGTGTTTCATAAATAAAAATGAAAGACAAGCTGTTTGTGTTTATTTGCCTCAAATGATGGCTAACGAAGTGGTAACTTTGCAGCAGTGGATTACATGCTGTATGCTGTGTGAAGTCACCGTTATGAATTGACATCATGCAAGTAAATGTTTTATCTCAACTGTGTTCTTCTCTAAAAGAGTTTCATTTTGCTTTAACCCCTGAATCGTTGCCAGCTTATTCTCACCGGTCTCCAGTCGCATTGAGGTTAATCATTTTTGTCAACTACTGGAGAAGTCACTTTATTTGTGTTCTCCTCAATCCCCAAATCTAAGTGCTCAATTTCTGGAAATTCTTTCATTTAGCAACAAAAAGCTCAAGAAACGATCTAGCTTTATACTACACAAGTGAAATGCTACAAAACCCAACACATTTTAGGTTTAAAAGAATTGTGATAACTTCTTAAAACACCAAAATAATATAATTATGATCAGAATACATTGTCATTAGCCTCCTCTATCTGTATTTGATGTCCATTGGCCTGGACAATCAATTTAGTAAAAATCTTCAAATTTATAATGAAGAATTTAGTACTTTATTATTGCACCCTGTTGAGGAAAGTGGTCTGTGTGTTTAGAAAAAAGCAAAAGTGTCTTGCACAGATAACTGAGCTTACCTGATTTGACTGTTGATGGCGTGACACATCTAAATGTTTCAGTTCTTCGTGTCTTTCGGCTTAAACCTACACAAGTCCAGCTTATTCACAGTTGGCTGGATCAAGACCAAGACTTTGAAGAGTCAGTGTCAGATATAACATATGCTTATAAAACAGTTATGTTATAAAACAATTAAGTTTTCACAATAACACATGATAAAATACACTATACAGTAAAATACAAGCACTAAAAAAGGTTGTTTCTAAAGTTTTTGTTACGAGAGCAATGTAACCAGAAAACAATTTAATAGTGACATGAATGTTCCTGGAAAAGTTCCTTGGAAACAGGCATTTTATATATATAATAGTATGAGCAACATTAATTCACCTGCTGTGTAGCAGCAATAAAATTGTCCCGCCTCAGGCCAAAGAGCCACACAATCATGAGTGCAGCCTGTTAAAGAAAGTCATGATCAGACTTAGATTAGTGCTGCTGATCATGGGTCAGACTGCTGCTCTTGTTGCCTCATCCTAAACCTGCAACTGATTTTTTGGCCACTTGGGGGCAGCGTAAACAAGTTGTGAAAACAACATTGACATATCATCACCTTTAAGTTGATATGGTGAACTTTTTAGAACAGCTGCTTATTTCGGCCTCCAGCAGCTACAGAGTCACATGATCGTTCATCAGGAGGCGTGTCTGTGTCTCCTGATGGACGTCAGTCCAGTCTTCTCTCTGTCAGCTCTGTTTGGTCTCCAGCAGCTGCTGAGGGAAACATCTGGCTCTTTAGCAGCTAGATGCTCCGCTATGTTCAGCAGCTGCTCTCTGACTGCATCTGCTGCTGTCTGCTGCCGAGCAGCTCGAGTTCAGCGGCTTTTTACAGCTTCTTCTTCTCTGGAAACGGCGCTCTGAGAGCGAACCAGAGCAGCGACAGGTGAACAACGAGCTGAAAGTCTCTGTGAAGCTGAGAGGAGCTGCAGAGTGGGGGTGATAATTCTCTGTAGGTGCTTCAATGATGCCTTTTATACTGTCACATGATTCCACTTGTCATTTGATACAATATTATAAAAAATATCGATTATAGCCGCTTTAAAATAATAATAGTGCACTGTTAAAAAAAAGGAATCTAAGATTAACAAATAAATCCTCCAACTAAACCAAGATAGCAGAGATGGCAGATAATTACCAAGATCATGTTAGTCTGGATTAGTTAAGCCATGTTTTAAGAATGGGGCTCTGTGCTTTGCTCTGCTTTCTCTCTCACAGTGAAAACATCTTCAAATTAACTTTTAATATTATAAAGTAAATAAGATAATATAATATTGATATTTGTATAGAAATTGATGTTTTGTCTCTCTGGTGTGCTGATGTTCTAACATGCCTCACTCTGACAACTTGTAAGGCACAATTTACCTTAAATGGTTAGCTTGAATCTACTTACTAAGCTGAAGTCAAATTTTAAAACAGTGCACCTTCATTGGCTGAAACAAACAAACAAAAAAGGCATGCACCGTTCATGGACGCAGGGTCTGAATGGGTTCTGCTCAAACTAGGGCTTAGGGGTTTCTGTTGGTCAGTGCATCAAGACACCAAGCAGACACAGGAAAGAAACATACTGTACTAAGTATAGATCAAGAGGACATTTCAAAGTAAATTACATTTTAAAACCCTGAATGCTTTATTTAAAATATGCATACATAACACTTCTCCTACAGAACAATACAGAACAGTACAATCACTTTTTGTAATAACACATTTAAAATGTAAAATGGTTTCTGGCAGAAACTGCCTGCAAGCAAACAAAGTTCCTACTTTGGCTTCTTACAGCAAGAAGAGGAAAGAACAAACTAAAGAAAGTCACAGAAGCAGAAAGTAGATCTGTGACTGAATCAAGTGTGTGTGTGTGTGTGACATCTATTGTTGTGTACCACTAGTGTGTGTGTTCTGTGATGGCAGAGTTGAAGCTGGTGATGGCTGTGATGGTGTCTGGGCAGATAACAGGGTCCCCACAGTCCTGACAGTCCTGCAGTTATCGTCCAGGACTGGGAAGCTTTTAGAAAAGAAACTTGGAAATAGAATCCGGAGAAGCAGTTTGGGAAAATGTCACCAGAGCAGCAGGCTGACATGTGAGTTTGGCTGCACTGTAGTTTGTGAATTTCAAAACAAATTTTCTCTGTTAGCAGTTGTAAAAGTAAACTTGCTGCTTTATATTACAACAGTAATGCAGTCAAGACAAGTTGGTATGAAGCTCTGGAAGAGTAGCTGAAACCGTTTTGAATTTGACAGTAATAAAAACAGGTGTAGGAACCCTGAACACACGTCATCCTGTCTGCCATTTGTACACAGCCTCATAATACATGCCATAACATACAAATATACAGCACATATTACATAGAACATATCAGGCAAGATTGTTCTTTTGACTTTCTGAAAGGAAACACTTTGTAGAAATTCATAATAACTTTATGTTACACGTGTACAAATGTGTTACACACTGATTGTTAAAGATACTCTCCATGTTACTGTGTGATGTGTTGAATTTAAAGGATAAGGCTGGCAATTTTCTTTTATCTTTTTTTTTTTTTTAAATCATGAACAAATCTCATGTGCAGACCAAACCAGCAGTGAACGTATCTGCTAACAGGTGTGTGTGTGTGTGTGTGTGTGTGTGTGTGTGTCACAGCTGATGGATCTTCCTCCTCTGAGCCACAGAGCTCCATCAGCGAGCCGCTCTGCTGCACTGGCTGACATGTTCCTTCATCACCATGAACACACACACTGTAGTTTATTCTGACTCAGTCCCACACACACCGTCCTGCTGCCCCAAACACTCACTACAGCACCACATGTGGATTCATCCGCCGCTGGAAATAGTCCCCAACAGACGCACTGTTTCCTCCTGTTATCTGATAAAAACTACAGCGAGCAGCTGTTGGAGGAAACGACAGCCTTTTTATGAAGAAACTATACATCTGCAAGCGGATTTTAAAGATTTACATCTTCAATAGGAACCAATGGGATTTGTTGACAATATGAAACCGAGAGTAACGCCAACCTTAGCATTTAAAACAGTTCACAGCTGAGCTGGGAGTTTGGGGCTCTACTGGGTACAGTACGAAATCAGGGAGTGTCTCTTTAAATGTTACAGCTCCACTTGTAGTAAATAAAAAACAACTTAGAACATGTAACAACTAAACCAAACCAAAAGAAATTCATATGAAGACTGCTGTTTGTATGCAGGGAGAGATGGCAACAGGCTGCAATGGAAACAGAAATAAAGAGCAAATAGTGAAGCCAGAGCAAAGATGTAACAGCAAAATAATTAGGAAATCCACACTGATGGCATGACATAAACTACACTCAGATAATCCATACAGAGAGGTAAGGGTTGACAGATAATCCTTCGGTTTCCGCAAATCTGCTGTATACTCTCAGAAGGCAGCCAGTCAACCACTCAACGTACTTTAACAGATATAGCTGGACATACTGCGAGTGTAAAACACGAGTTAGCCATCAAATACGTTGTCTTGTGCAATCCTATGCAACATGCTCATCAAATACTATTCTTTCTCTGACTTTAAGCAGGGAAGATGAAAGAAAAAACTTAAATTTAGCATTTAAAAGATGACTCTTCAAGTGGGTGTTACATCCATCAAATGTTCCTGTAGGTTAAATCTCTTAAAAGGTTCAGGAGGTGAAAGAGGAAAAAAGTTGAAGCTTCTTCATGTGAGCAGCTCAGACACAGGACTGAAGAAAACTAAGAACACACCCTCCACAGGTGCTGCTATGTCACAGTCAGTGAACTACTCATGAATAAATAATGTCGTTGATAATAAATAAGAGGAGATGGGTGGTCCTGGATGATGCTGAGGGAACGGGTTTGGACAGGAGGAGGAGGTGGGTCAGACGCTGAAGGTCGTGGAGCCCAGCTTCACCTGGCCAGAGTCTGACACCTCTGTGTTGTGAAACCCTGACACGCAGCACTGCTGGCCCCGCCTCCAGGGAGCAGCTGTCCAATCACCAAAGCTTTCCCCGCTTCATCCATTCAAGTGTCTACAAAGTCCGGATGCTCCTCAGGTTCACAGCAACAGATCATCAGCTGTCCATGCTGCAACATTCTGACAGGACAGGATAAAGACAGAGGTCACATCATCCTGATATCATCATCATCATCATCATCATCATTATCGTCACCTGCCGCTCATGGAACTGGCCTGTTAATTCACTCATTCATGTTAGCAGGCTGCAGGTTGTCCACAGATTTTCATTGCATTCATCATTAGTGAGGACACTGCCAGAAACCACCAGCACAGATGCTGAAAGGTGCGTTTGCTGACAGTGCTGTTTTTGCTGCCAGGATGGGAAATAAAATCACCAGCGTCACGTGGTGTCAAAGTCAGCCAGGAGTCTAATGTCGATAACTTGTACTGTATTGACCAGTTTAAAAGCTTGGCAGCAGCGCATGTTATCACACTGAGTTTCCAGTTTATTAGGATATAATCCCATTGTCCTGCAATAAATCCTCCTGTCATGAAGGTTTTAATATTCACTTATTAGAGAGGTGCTGATTCAACTTTATGAACATTTTGAAGGCTGCATTTTGTGCTACTGTTGAATTGTATTGTGTTATACAGAGAGGTGTTCCTAATATTCAGGGCTGGACAAAATATTAGAAACAAAGAGCTGGATGACAGACGCTGGTAAGAATCACTCATTAATCTTTATTCTGTCTCGCTGGAATTAATTACACTTTTTTCAGTTGAAAAATGTATAATAATATGGGTTTGTGTGCCTTCACCAAATAAACTGATATATAATAATACTAAGAAATATACAGCTGAGCTGTGTGCACTGAGCTGCTGACCTTCTCCGAGCAGGCAGATTGGGCAAAACGTGCTCAGTCTTGGCACAGTGTGCTGTAGGTTTTGAAATGGCAAACCCTCTACTGTACACTTCCTGTCTATTTAAGGTGCTCCTTTTAGGCTCAGAGCAGTCGCCAAGCACAAGGCAAATGGAAGGCTACAAAACCTTTCACTCACCTTGCAAGGCTGAGGGATCTCATCAAAAAGCACGTACAAAGTATTTTTTGGATCTTATAGTGAAACATAAACACAACTTCAGATGTGTCTTTGACATTATTAGCACACCACACCCTCCTCCATATTATCATTGAACTCTCAATTGATAAATGTTAAGAGTTTTTACCTTTTCCTCGTATCGGGTCCAGGTTGTTAGGAAGCGTCTAATCAATATCATTACTAAAATGAAATTACCTTCCGGGTTCCCTGGAAATTCTTCCAACTCACTTTTTAAAAGAGATATTTCAGTCAATCTGTCCATTTATTCTAGCCATAATCAATTTTAAACTTACATCTGGTCAAGTGCCTTAGTATTTTAAATCAGCCATCGTTCAACCACTTCTCACAAATCCATCTCTTGATCCATCCACTTTAAATAACTTCTGTCAAATATCTAAACTTCCCTTCTTGGCTAAGGTCTTGAAACAGAACAGCTTATTGACAGCACTTGGTTTGCAACTGGTTTTATTCCTATCTTTCTGAAAGGACTTTCTGTGTAGCCATTGGCAACTGTAAAACTTAGTGCATGCATTTGTTACTTCTAGGTTGGACTAGTGCAATTCCTTATTACCTGGCTGCCCGAATAACTCCCTTAAGACTCTCCAGTTGATCCAGAATGCTGCGGCACGTGTACTGACAAGAACTAGGAAAAGAGATCATATCTCTCCAATATTAGCTTCTCTGCACTGGCTCCCTGTAAAATCCAGAATAGAATTTAAAATCCTTCTCACCTACAAAGCTCTTAATGGTCAGGCACCATTGTATCTTAAAGATCTCATAATACCATATTATCTGACTAGAACACTGCGCTCCCAGGATGCAGGGTTACTTGTGGTTCCTAGAGTCTCCAAAAGTAGAATGGGATCCAGAGCCTTCAGTTATCAAGCTCCTCTTCTGTGGAATCAGGTCCCAGTTTGGGTTCAGGAGGCAGACACCTTCTCCACATTTAAGAGTAGGCTTAAGACTTTCCTCTTTGATAAAGCTTATAGTTAGGGCTGGCTTGGGTGAGTCCTGAACCATCCCTTAGTTATGCTGCTATAGGCCTAGACTGCCGGGAGACTTCCCATGATGCACCTCTTTCCTCTCTCCTGCTCTCCATCTGTATGCATTTTTATCCCATTACTGCACGTTACTAACTCAACATCTTCTCTCTCCCGTAGATCTGTGCTTTCTCATTTCTCTCCTCTCTCCTTCTGTCGCTTCCAGCAGGTATTTCTGCCTCCGGAGCTGCAGAGACTGGATCTGTGGTTGTGGGCCACCTGCTGCCCCCGTGTTCCTGCTCAACAGCTGCTTCTACAGTTGTTGTTAATGGCTCTGTTACTAATACTTACATTATTTTTCCTATAGCAGTCATTCCTATTATTACTAATTTATTAATATTAACACTACAATTACTATTCTACTATTTAAAACAAATACAATTAAAAAAATACTAATTTCTATGTGGTCTTTGCATCATTAATGGAGTGCCTCAGGGTTCAGTACTTGGTCAGTTATTATTCTCCCTTTAAATGCTACCTTGAGGTCAAACATTTCAAAAGCACCATATCACTTTCCATTTCTATGCAGATGACTCCCAGATCTATTTGTCTTTTGATTTCAACAACACAACACAACTGAGCAAACAATCCCGCCTTACAGAGGTTAAAAACTGGTCACAAAAACTTTCTTCAGCTAAAGTAAATGAGAAGATATTATCATAGGTCTATATCTCTGACCTGCTAACCCAATTTGAGCTTGAGATCCTCCAGTAGGGGTCTGTTAATAGTTCCGAGGTGGAGCCTAAAACCAGAGGAAACTGGGCCTTTGGAGTCAGGGCCCTTGACTCTGGAACAGCCTGTCGGAGATCAGGCAAAACCATCTGTTTCTTCATCTCTTAAAAACGCATTATTTTAGAATTGCATTCTCTTGAACTGTTATTGTTTTTGTGTTTTTATTCTGTGTCTTGTGACTGACTGCTCACATGATGTACACATTTTGACAAAAAAGTCAATGTTCCAACTTCATCAAAGCCACGAAGAGTCAATCTCTCAATCTTCATTTCAAATCAAGATAATAATATATATTTGATTTATTTAATATATAGGGGCAGCTGTGGCTCAGGAGGTAGAGTGGGTTGTCCTTTAATTGCAGTGTTGGCAATTCGTTCCCATCAGTGTGTGGGTGTATGTGTGTGAATAAGAGGCAAATTGTAAAACGCTTTCTCCGTTAAGGTAGAAAAGAGCTATATAAGTGCAGTCCATTTACCATTTAATCAACATTCAGAAGCTGAAATGTCCCTGTGTTTAGGAGGACAGTGGCTGTTACTTAAAAAAAAAATGCAGGAAGAAACTGTGGATTCTCACCCTCCAGTCTGATGAAAGCAGTGGCTGAAAGATAATCTAACAAAAACAGTGAGAGAAATGTGCAGCACTCAATACTTTGATTTCATACACTGATGACCTGCACAACCTTTCAAATTTTTCCCGAACAACTATACATACTAGTTTCCATGTTCATACCATTGAGCCCTTCTGCATCCTGGACATCCAGAAAGGGGGCAGGTCCCCAGATTCGGACAGTCCCATCGTCGGAGGCGCTGGCCAGCAGTCCAGGCAGGACGGGGTTCCAGCTCACACAGTTGACTGTGCGGGTGTGACCAGTCAGCTCTGCAATGGGCAGCTCACTGCGCCGGTGCCAGATGTAAACTTTGTGGTCTGACAGGAGACAGGACACTTCATCAGTTGCTACCAGTTTATTGGATTAGACTTAAATGGCAACTTCATCAATATTACAAATGAAAATCTTTTTACTCAGCATGTGGAGTACTTCTCAGGCTGCACGTAGGTGAATGTGAGACGACCGCGTGGCCATTTGTTTTATACATGTGTTGTACATACCACTTATACTGCATGACGCTTACTTTTTCAACTTTTACTTTTAACTTGCTTAACACATCCGAAGGACATTTTGTTGAGATTTAGGAGATGTGCACATCGGCTCCTCAGCGAGCCTCTGCGACCTAAGGTTTCCCATAACACCCTTCTCTGCATGGGTTTGCAGAGATTTTTTACGTATGTCTTCAAAGAAGCATAATTCCACCTTTAGTCTGTGGCTCTGGAGGAGCTTTGTCAAGTCTGAGTAAATATCCCTGTTGATGTCATCATAGTGATGCTTTTCTAATTCTGTTTTTTTAATCTGTCTCAGTCCACAACAGAAAGCAGCTGAGCTGAGTGGAGCTTTCTACTGAACATTATGTTGTCTTGCCTTCGCTGCCACTAGCGATGAAGTCTTCATTGTGCCCTCCGAAGCAGGAGTGGATGGTGTAGAAGCCCTGGGTCACCCCTTGGTACTTCCTCACCAGCACCCGGTCATGCAGGTCCCATAGGTGCACTCCCTACAAACGCATTAACATTTTAAAATCAACACTGAACTAGCTGAAGTTCAAATGAAAGGAAAGTATATTGCGGTGTGAAACATGACGAAGTAACAAGCTGCTCACCTGAGTAGCAACATTGAGCAGAGCTAACCTTCCGTTTTTGGAAACAGTGAAAGACATGATGGGGTGGTCCTCCTGCACTCTGGAATGATACAACACACAACATCATCCACAGGCAGAGCAAATACTGCTGCACAGAGAGGCCCACTGCTTCGAGACAGGAGAAAAAACAGCTGTCACAAAACAATGTTTTGATATTGCAGCAGATTAAATCTACACACCCATTGAATTAACCAGGTATAATACAAAAAATACCTCCTAAATACCTAAATAAATCTACGTCCTCCCTCTTTTGCTGGTGTCCCTGTTCATTCGCTGGTTGAGGTATGTTATGTGGTTGTATTATGACACTGCTGTTTGTTTCATTCAGTCATGTTGTGAAGTTGAATGCCCTTGTAAAAAGAAATAGTCTTCAGGCATTTAATTCTGTGAAAGCAAATAAAAACTAAATATTAATAGTATTTTCTTGTGATAAAATTCATATCTATTTGTGTACTTGTCTGTGTTGGTGGAAACCCACACTTGTACTTAGTGTACAAGTGTTTGGGTGAAATCCCAGGATGGTGTGGTTGATAAATTCAGTCTGTTACAAGACCTGGTTGTGCCCTCTTTATGGTTCGATCACACTTTTGTTGATACTGTTTCATTAATACTGCTCGTGACATTCTTCAAATGATCACGCTGAAGGCCCCATGTGTGACCACATACTGAGTCATACTGGGTGGAGAAAACAACATTTATACCATCACAAACTGATCTGAAATTATGAAACCCTTTCTGTGTTAAGGAAACTTGCTGCTTTGGATAAAATAGTCCCATTTCAAGATAGAAATCAGGGAGAAAATATACAGTATATCAAAAAGACCACCTCATTCCAAAGAGCTAAAAAAAAAAAAAAAAAAAGCATAAATGCCCATGCATTAATGCAGCAAACCACTATGTATAAACAGGTAAACCTTTATAGCAGCGGTTCCCAGCCGACCAACCAAGAGGTCCCTTGCTTTTTTGTGAAATATTACTAATGGGAGGAGTTTCATCCAGTCTGCCATAGCAGCTCTAAATAAGATACCTCTTGGAGCCCTGTATGCATAGATGTATACATCTGTACGTGTGTGGACATCTGTCTGCATGTGCATGTGTAAAACTCTATGTGAGTATATGTGGGGGCTTCAGGTCCCAAGCTCATCACTGCAAACAATTGCTGGTAAGTACAAAGAACTGGGAACAGTGGTCTCTTTGCCAAGATCTGGAATAAAGCCCCGGCTATCACCTTCCGCTGTGAGACAACTGGTCCGGATGGTCAGATGCAATCCAACAATCACACAAAAAAGGGTGAACTATTAGGGCATTTTATGTCTTTACTACCACGTCAACAGGGGAGAGAGAGAAAGGTCGAAGTCGGCACCTTAATCCCTAGACTAGCAGTGGCTTCTTGTGAACTGGGTTTCTTTTGTTTTCACAGGCTGAATTAGAAATAAAACGGAGTCTATGGAAATTAATGCAGCGGAAATGTCAAATTTACAGATAAAGCTCTGGAATAAATCAGGCATGAATGTGATCAACACAGAAATGTTTTGTGATATTCTCATGAAGTTTGATCACACATTTGGCAAGTTAGGACATGTTAGTACAGTACATATTACGCTAAGACATTTATTGTCATTTTGGACATCTTTCAAAACATTTCATCTCAGAATCTAAACAATCTATGAATCAATTTTGGTAGCAGTTGAAGAAATCCTTTAGGAGGTTTTGGAATTAATTTATTTTGCAAATTTTGAAAAACACAGAGTGATGGACTGTTGGCTGCAGTGCCTCTAGGACCTTCTGGTGATTTTCGACAATGTTTTGAAGTTTTGAGTGTTGCTACAGTTTTGATTACATTCTTAGAAATCCCGCCCACTTTGTTCAATCAAAACCAAATTTTTACCTGCTGCCTGAGACAAGACCATACATCATGTGTTCTTGTTTTTAGAGAAAAATGTGCAGTCAATTATGAGAAAAAAACTTTTAGAACTTTTGGCACACTCTAGAGGCTAGCATCTGAATATGTGTACCAAATTTGGTTCCAATAGCTTGAACCAATTTTGATTAATTTGGTTTTATGTAAAATAGAGCTTAACAACACAATTTTAAAAATGTATAACTGCAAAACGAAACGGAGTATCAAAATACAATGTAATAACTCTTGTGTAGCTTGGTCCAGACTTTTCATGTGTGAAATTTGGTGAAGATTGAATCAAATCTGAAATCTGTGAGAACTTTTAAAAGGTTTTGGACATAAATCACATAGTGAAAATGGGTAGCTTTCTGTTCCAAAAAGATGCGAAATGATCCACAATAGCCAGGGAAAAAAAGAATTTTGCTGCTAGCTTGTGCTTGTGTCAGAAGTTAGTTGTTGTCATAGCGTGACCATGAGGCCAGTTGATGTAATTTTTGTTGCTTAAATAGTGGAGAAGTTTTTGAACCTCTCTGATGATAATAATAATAATAATAATAATAATAATAACAACAGCTGCAAGCAGATGAACGGGCCCTCGCACAGAAGGAGTTAAATGTCACTTCCTGTGTCCACTACGTGGCGCTAGACAACACCTCCTAATTATACATGATGTTCAAGTATATCAAGTGTGGACTACACAATGAAAATTTCACGTAAGTCACACAAGGCCTGGCTCCTGTTGCCAGTAGGTGGAGCAATGACTATAACTGCTTATTGGCATGTACAAGTCCTCAGCAGGGACTCTTGTCAAACACGTGACATTTGAGGCAGATTTGACCATGCACAGTCAAGTTACAACAAGTTCCTGTTTAATGGCGAAACATCAAAATTTGACACCCCGCCACGGACACGCTCTTCAACGAAAACTCACAGTTTTTAGATTGCTCTACGAAAATTTGAAGTCGATCTCATTCATTCTCTAGGAGGAGTTTGTTAAAGTACGGAGCCTGTAAATGGTGAAAAATGACCTAAAAGTGCAGTAAATTCAAAACGGCTGACTGACGGCTGATCGATTTTTTTCTCCCACCCCTAATGTTTTCCAGTCATTCTGTTACTAAATAATTAGAATCCCATAACTGCCATAATATGCATGTCAGAATCAGAATCAAAAATACTTTATTGATCCCCGTAGGGAAACTCTTTGTTACAGCAGCTCGCCTTTACGTCAGTGCACACAGGAGAAAGTACTAGAAAACGATATGATACATTATAAACACTATAAAACAGGTCAGAAATAAATTAAGTATCAGGTCGGTATAAGCATAAGATAAACTAAGTGTCGAGTCCCAAGTGGGTTTACTGGTTGATGATGAAAGTACAGTAAAAAATACAGTGTAACCAAATATGTAATAAGTAATAGTAATAAGCGGAGGTGCATGTACTGTCGAGAGTAATAGAGGTATATAATATCAATAACAATAAATAAAAAAAACTAACATGGGAAAACTAATATTGCACGGAGTATTACACAGAATATTGCACAATTATTATTAATTATGGCGGAGATGTAATGCTCAGTGTCCAGTTTAGTGACCTAGGGTCAAACAGACTGACCCTTAGAGGGAGGAGTTGTACTTTTTCACTGCAGCTGTTTGGACATGAATGGTAAATGGACTGTATTTGTGTAGCACCTTTCTAGTCTTGTGACCAGTCAAAGCGCTTCACACTAATGCAAACGTGTATGTTGTTCATGTCCATGTGCAGGCTGTGAAAACAAATGTCATGTGTGATTTGATTTCTGTGAGGATGAATGGGTCATAAGCCAAAAGGTTGGAAACCACTGCTTTATAACTTCATACAGGCTCTTTTTCTACAGAAAGAGCAGGAAAAGAGGGGGACTTACATGTTTCTGTCCGTCAGGTCCTCAAAGTTGTATCCGCGGATGCGTTGGTGGGTGTCTGATGCGAGGACGGTCCGGCCGTCACTCAGACACCACAGGCACTGCACCCGAACTCCTTCCCATGAGTCCAGCAGGTTCCCATCCAAGTCCTGGGAGTCAGGACACAAAATGCCTTCAGGAACACCATCAACACCAGACTGCAGCAGGGAAATCCCAGATCATTCCACATTTGATTTGGGGTCAATATTTTCCTTTTTTTTTTATTTGAAAACAATCAATGAATACGTTTATCAGTATTAGACTACTGAAAAGACATGATCAGGTCCAACATTCTGTAGTTGCAGCACTTTTAATGATTCTGAGTGACTTTGAGCTATGTGGCCAACAGGACACCTGTTGACTGTAAACTGCTCAACAGTGTCCTCCAACATCCGAGACGATGAGGTCTAAGTACTGTACTGAACTTTCACAACTTTCTGTAAACAGAACAATGCACACTGCCCCTCCCCTTTACTGATCCGACCTGGGGACACTAAATGAATGGCCTTAAAGCAACATATAGACACGTTTTCAATGGGATGGATCATTTTTCTAAAACAAAAACTTGAGCCATTACAATTATTTTAAAGATGCCAAAATCACATTACAAGTCTACTTCCAGGGGTCTTAAAAAAAGCTTACCCCTGTGTTCTCTGTTCTGGAAAACCAGAAACAACTGAATTATTTAACATCTGTTTTACAACCACTACCTAACTTAGGCAGGACCTCCACAGATGGTTATCATCTACAATTATCTATCCTTCTGTCACCTGATTTGAATTTTTATCTAAATAATTAATATCTCAGGCTCCCACAACCCTGCAAATACACTTTCTAGGGATGCAACTAACAATTATTTTCATTATCAATTAATCTGCCAATTGTTTTCTCAATCATTTGGCCTATAAAAAGTCAGAAAATAGTGACAGATTTCTGACAACTAAAGATGACCTCTTCAAATGTCTTGTTTTGTCTGACCCACAGTGCAAAACTCAAAGATATATTGATAGATGTCTAAGAACATTGAATATTCTTATTAGACAGGCTTGAAGCAGGAACTTTTTGGCATTTTTGCTTAAAAACTTACTTAAATGATTTATTGATTGCAAAAATAATTATTTCTGTTGACTGACTGATCGATTAATCATTGTTTCAACTCAAAGCTTTCTCTCATGTTTCAATATATTGAAGTATAATGTTGAACACAATGAGACGGAGGTTAATATTGGTGTGACTGTTAAAAGACTGTGGACACTGGGTTATCAATTTAAAGAATCATTCTTCTAATTTGGAAAGAACATAAACCAGCCTGTTTTTCAAGAGACTCAGAACAATATGAAGACCTACTTAACATGGAGTAGAACAGTGGCAGGCTTTATAAGACTTCCACAGGACTTATGATCAACACTGGGACATAATTAAAGAGAACCTATTATGCTTTTCCTTATTTTCTGTTATAATGTTGGATGTTCGTATTAAATGTGGTCAAAGTTTCAAATAATGAGGTAAACGTATGTAAAAGCAAAAAGCTCAAGCTGCAGACTGCTCTGAATACTAGGTTTCCAATGTTTTTTCCTACTTTTGTGCCATCCTTATATGGTCATCTGCTCCACCCACAGCACGCCCAAGTACAGGGACACACCCATCCACCCGCTCAGTGTGTCTAAGTTGCTCGACCGCTCTGCTCGTAGCGCTAAGACAAAGTGTGGAGACGGGTCTGGCTATGCGAGACTACTCTGCTCAGGACTACTCTACACGTTTTTGGAGGTTGTTCAGTATGTCTCGCAGAAAGTGCTTTTTCGGTTGTGAAGGAAAGTTAGTTTCTTGATGGACAGTTAGCTTTACTTGCTGCTAAAGTAACCACTAACTATTGCTAACTGTAGCAGTGGGTGCTGCCCCTTGGCAGGCTTCTGGGAAGTTGGAAGTTTTTAGGGAGGGGGGCCTTAAAGAGACAGGAGCTAAAACGGCTTGTTTCAGACAGAGGATGAACTGAGAGTTTGCATAAAGGGCCAGTATAAGATAAATAAGGAATAAGGAACTGTGAATCATGCAAAGCTACTCTAGTGGAGTCTCAGAATAAAAATATAGAGCTGGAAATGAGCATAACAGGTCCCCTGTAATAAGTTCCTCTCTGTGCGCTGAATATTAAATATCAGGGGTGATGAATTTGTGGTGTTTGTGACTGTAGACAGGTTTGATGAGTGATTAACTGCCTAGTTGGATCTTATGGTTTTGATAAATAATAATAATGGCATGATAATAAAGATGACTAGTTACACGCCCCTCCCTTGTGGTGAACTGGGACATTATAATGTACAAACTTATTATGCTCAAAGTGAACTCATAGATGCACTTTAACCCTGGCATTGTTTGTCTGCACAACACTGATGATGAGGCTTTCAGAGGGATTCATCATGATAAGGTGTGCATGAAACCATGATGATTGATGTGCTGCGGCCCTGACACATAACCTTTAGTCCTGCTACTCCACACTTGAGAATTACACTTGAGAATTTGCTGAAAGCTACTTTTAGTTTCTTTATACAAAAGGTCTTTTCAAAGTTTGGACAGTTTTTTTTTTTTTTTACATACCAGCCCAGATGAAACCCAGATCAAACTGGTCTACTACTTTAAAACCCCACTTTAGAGCCCCAGTGTTTGTGAATGTAATTTCAATTAGATATCCAAAGTTCCTCTAGTGAACAAACAAGAAGCATTTCAGCATTGAAGTCAGGTGAAAGACATGAAAAATTGTACATAGTATGTTTTCAAAGTGCAAGTCATCAAAGTATCAATATCAGGACAGCCTTATTAGGCAAACTGCGGGCTGGACTGGCACAGGCCGCCAGTTCACATCTAATATATGTATTTGATGTAAGTGAGTGGTATGTAAATGCACTGTATGTAATGCTGTGCTGTGTAAGATACTCACACACTGGTAGAATTGGCCTCTCTGGCCACCGGTGACGAAGCGTTTGCCATCTGGATTCCAGGCCACGCTGGTCAGGCTATCCTCGTGAGACTGACTCATCTTTGTACGTAACTCCCCTGTCTACACAACAGAGTAGAGGAGAGAGAAACTTGACTGAAAAGATCAGACACCACACACTCAACAAAAAACTTAAAATCAGTGTGTTGTAATGTGACCCTCTAATTACGTGAAAAAACAATCTCTTATTGGCTAATACCGTTCTCCCTTCAGGATTGAATGGGTTTGGAAAAGACTAAATGGAATGAGAATACTACAGAGCTTATTAGCCTCTTTTAGCTTGTTCTTTTGGTTTTTCAGTGCACAAACTCTGGCAGCTGTTTACAGGGAAAACGCTCTGCTAAACCCACTGTACACTAGCTGTCCAGCAACAGTGTTCAGAGATCCCAGCAAAAGACTACAATGTTATTATTACAGATATACAGTGGTGTGAAAAAGTGTTTGCCACCTTCCTGATTTCTTATTTTTTTTGCATGTTTATCACACTTAAATGTTTCAGATCATCAAACAAATTTAAATATTAGTCAAAGATAACACAAGTAAACACAAAATGCAGTTTTTAAATGAAGGTAGTTATTATTAAGGGAAAACAAAATCCAAACCTACATGGCCCTGTGTGAAAAAGTGATTGCCCCCTAAACCTAATAACTGGTTGGGCCACCCTTAGCAGCAACAACTGCAACCAAGCGTTTGCGATAACTTGCAATGAGTCTTTTACAGCGCTGTGGAGGAATTTTGGCCCACTCATATTTGCAGAATTGTTGTAATTCAGCCACATTGGAGGGTTTTCGAGCATGAACTGCCTTTTTAATATCATGCCACAGCATCTCAATAGGATTCAGGTCAAGGACGTTGAAGAAGAACAAAATGAAGACTTTGGAGTGGCCTAGTCAGCCATTCAGAGACCCCACAACAACATCCAAAGAACATGATCAATGTACATAAGATAGACTTTGATGAAAATGTGAACCTATCCTTTTACAACAGAGTGCTACAGAAGCTGAGAGAGGTTCAACTTGTGTGGGGGTCAAGTAATTACAGCAAAGAGGGGGAGGGCAGGGGGCCCATGCTGTATAGTGAGCTGACATTTAACAACAGCAACAAATAGACAGTAAGCAGAGTTGTTCCTTTGAACATGAAGAATCAGTTTGGATTACAGTTTGTTTTGAGAGTGTGATAGACGGACTGTAACAGCTGGCTGCTATGGAGAAGTTGGTTGGCTGAATGTTGCACAACCCACTGATTCTAATTATGAGCAAAAAATACATTTGAGTTAGAGCTGCATAGTTAATTGCAGATAATCAAATAATCCCGTAAGCATGTAAGCATTTGTCAATACTAATGTTCAATTTATTTATTTATTTGTATAGCGTCAATTCATAACAGAAGTTATCTCATTGCACTTTTCCTATAGAGCAGGTCTGGACCCAACAAATCCCACTAATATTTTTAATTCAGAGAACTATGAGGTCGACACAAACCTACAATCTTCAATCCATTCTTTTTTTTTATCATAATCTTAGCTGCAGGGGATGAATGACATATGGTGACAGAGCACATAGGATGGAGCGGTGTTATACACTGAAGGCTGAAAAGATCTGATCTTCAACATTATCTTACAGTCAAAAACCTTTAAATCAATTCAATTTCAAGTAAACAATTAAACTGTGAAAAACAAACAATGTCAAAGGCAATAAAATGTGTACAATGAAACACTTTTTCCTATTATTACATAGTTAATGTCTATGATAAAATGCTGCCTTTTCTTGCAGGTGCACTCACCAGTTTTTTAAAGCTTGCACTCAGAAAGTCAGAGTTTGTGAGAAACAAATGAATACATAAATAAAATCATGCAGAATGATCCTAGCTGCCTCAACACAGTTGTGATTGGCCGGTGGCCTGCTGCTGATTTATGTTCACCACACAGCTGACAGCAGTTGTCATTCAATTACTTTTGGCGTTGTTTTACTGGTTGGATTTTTCTAAATGTGGATCACAATTTAGTCAGAGAGGAACGAAGCCAATGACTAACTGAAACGCACTTTCATTCTGCACCTGGGGGAGAGATGTTGTACCTGTACACTCCACAGCCACAGCTCAGAGCAGTCATCAGGACCACAGGCTATCAGATAGGCATCATCAGGGCTCCATGCCAGGTATGAAACACCATAAGCATGACCCTCCAGAGTCTTCATCAACTTCATCTGCTGGGTTTCCTGTCAACCAACAGACAAACCAGTCAATGACCCAGTTATTTCAACTCTCACACACCGACTAATTTTTCCTGCTCCAAAGTGAAATTGGTAAGTAAATGATTGATTACTGCGTCGACGTGCCACACAATGACTGTGGTGTCTTTGGACCCAGTTGCCAGTTTTGTGCCGTCGTTGGAGAACTTGCAGAACCAGACTTCATTGCAGTGTTGAGTGAGAATCTGCTGAGTGTAGCAAGGGAACTGTTTCCTAAAGATTGGGAACACGCACACATTATGCAAATAAAACATAACAGCTTTTATGGTTGGACATTTTGCTTATATGACTGGCGATGATGTAGTTTGAATGATTACATATTTATTGCAGACTTCATCAATACTACACTAATTGGCAATGAGAAATCCCTAATCTGAACTGATTCTAGTTCTATCTATGTAAAAATCATCATAGAGATGAGTATAGACATTTTTTAATGGAATAAATATTGTGTCCACCCAGACACGAATAAAATTCTATGGGCCAAACTGCAAATGCAACTGCAACCATCAAAACCTTTGATGGTTGAATTTTTTTTTTTAAAGCAGAGAAATGTCAAATCAGCCTGGGTGGTACAGTATGTGTGAGTTCTCACCGGCTGCAGGCGTGGTCCAGCAGCAGGGACACAGAGTCTAGTCCACAGTCCAGCTTGGTGTTGTGGTAGAGGCAGCGCTCCCTCTGCAGCTCCACCGCCTGCTTCAGCAGGGTCTGCAGGCGGCGAGGAGGCAGCATCACTGACGGAGGCAGGTACGCTGCACACAAAGAAAGATTCGAATTAGTTCAGTTAGTTAGTTCATATAGTGGCCAACTACAGTAATAAACATCAGAGTATGGAATAACCATAAAGGGAAATTTGACAAACATTTGACAGTCATTTAAGCTGGAATTCTGCTTCTCTAGGCTGAACATTCATGGGGGTTGCTCAGAGACGTTCGCGTGGCTGTTTCTTTTATACTTGTATGTAGTACATTTGTTTTGGTCTCCATTTTGAACCTGCCTCCCAACAGGAGTTGACTCAACCTGTTAGAGACACACTGTATGTGTGTCTCTAACAGGTAGACATTCCTGTCCTCTGTTAGAAGGCGCAGGTGACCGACTATGATGAATAAATGACGTCCACAGTCTTGTCAACAACACTGTCCAGGACTTTATTCCTCTATCATCAGAACATGTGCAACGAACATGTGGAATGGTATCTGGAAATACACAACCAAATGTATATTTGACTATATGTAATGAGGAATACTAAAACAGTAAGGTTCTGGCCTCTCCACATCAACACACTGTAGAATTGGTAGAGTGGTGAACCGGAAAAGGCGATCACCTATTCTGATAAAACAAAGACTGGCATCATACTCTGGTGACAGGTTGTTTAACTGGCTATTAGTAGTAGTTGAAACGAATGGACTTTGAGAAAGTTGTCCAGCTGTGCTTGTTTTAGGAGTTGAATTTCAGTGTCTATGCACCGTGAGGCTGACACGGGAGGCGCAGTCACCCCGTGAAGATACTAGTATGTAGCCTGGATCGAGTCAGCCCATGCATTGTGTTGTGCAGGACTAGGCAGAGAGGAACTGTTGATAACAACATGGGCACAGAATGCAGACTTCCTTAACTCACTTTCATCAATTGTGCCTAGCAGAGGCTGAATGGGCCTGTATTCATGTATCTGTTTAAGGAAGCAAGGGCCTTCATTCCACTGACTTGGTTCAGACAGCTCCAGAAGAGTTTTCCCCTAGGTAATGTCATCCACAGGACTGTGGTCAGATATCACATATCTCCATTTCTCTACCTCAGTCAGTTCCTGTATTTCAGTAATGCTGCAGATATGTCACTGCTCCATAGGCACACTCTGAGGCGTAGCAGAAAACATGCAATTCCACAGAGTAGTTCTGCATTTCAGGTGCAGTGTAGCTGCAGCTTCTCTCCTTCCTCCAGAGTGACTGCACAAGAATTTTAGCTCGTGTTGTGTAGGGCAGTTTATAGCCATATAGCCATAGGGGTCATATTTTGAGGCTAAAATCCTGTAGATGTTACACACTGTGTAGATGGACTGTTGCCTCTGGATAATTTCTGAGCCACTGCCTGACTTCAAACCCACCTGTAGCAATAATAGCATAATTGGCACATCAGGGGCTGCACGTGGTTCAACATGATAATTTTTCCACACTGTGACATAGATCTCTTTGAGAAAGGGAAGGGAACAGTGAGGTTTGAAGGCATGTGGCTTCAGTGGGCTGATGGAGGAAAGTAGCTGGCTCCAGAATAGCCCAGCCGAGCTTTGTATTAACCGTGACAGGGCTACCTAGTGGCCCCACCCATACAAGAGATGTTGGAGTGATGAGCTGTGGGTTGTCTGAGCCAATAAGTAGCATATGCTGTACCCCTTTTGTAGGGATATTTCTTAGGTGGGCATACTTCTGCCGTAGAATGTCATGGGGCAGGATTCTTCAAAATAAGACGGTGTAGTCCCTCATTCGTCCAGGAGTGTTCTATCGTAGAAAAGGTTTCAGTCGTAGTCATCTGGACACTGTTTTCAGAATCAGAAAGCAGAAAACCGTGGATCTGGTTCGGGAACTCGAAAACACAGCCAGGAAATTAGCAGACCACAGGAACCATCTCCGTTTTAATCTAAGATGCAGGCAGAGCAAGATTATTCCCAAGAGCCTACAGATTAAACCACCAGTAAAAGGACACAGAGCAGAGAAGATTTGGAGAAGAAACCTGACCCAGATGCTTAGTGAAAGGATCAGGGAAAACAACTTAAGAATAGACAATTTGAAGAACAGAATAGAATTTTTGCAGAAGAAGTTATCAAGCATTGTCCCAGAAGAAATCCTCAAGAGAGTGATGGACTTTACACAGGTAGCACAGGGTGCACAACATAGGAAGAGCAAGGAGCGGCAAATTAAGAAATTTAACATCCTTTTGAATAAGAAGAATCTAGGAAAGGACCAGCACAACAGGAGATCAGGGACTGAACAAAGTGAGACATGTATTAACAGAAACAATTGGATCAAAAACTTATCAGACCGCATCCTGACACAGGCAGAAAAAGATGTGCTCTCCAAAGGGCTCAACTTTTCAGTTACATCCAACCACATCCCTACAGTGGACTACATCACAGCCACCGAAACAGCCATTAGGAAGAACAAGATGACTGAAGCAGAGGCTGCAGACCTGAGGCTACGTGTCACTGCAACATTAAAGAGTGCCAAACCACCTCCTTCCAACATTACATCCGAAGAGAGGAGGGCACTCTCAGCACTGCAGAAGGATCACAGCATAAACATTCTACCAGCAGACAAGGGTCGCTGCACTGTGATTCTGAACACAGCCGATTATGAAACCAAGGTCAACAACCTTCTTGAAGACACAACCACATATCAAAAACTTAAAAGAGATCCAACCAATGGCTACAAGAAGAAGGTTATAGACTGTCTACAGAAGCTTGAGAAGGAGGAGGTGATAGACAGGCCTCTGTACTACAGACTATACCCTGGGAAGCCATTCCATGCATCTATGGCCTTCCCAAAATTCACAAAGAGAATGTTCCACTCAGACCCATCGTGTGCAGCACAGATTCCATCACATACAACATAGCCAAACATTTGACTACAATCTTGGCTCCGTTGGTGGGGAACACAGTACATCATGTGGAAAACACACAGAAATTTGTGGACAAAGTGAAACATCTCCAGTTGGACCCAGATGACGTTATGGTTTCTTATGATGTAGTGTCCTTGTTCACTTGCATCCCAACCTCAGAAGCAGTGTCAGCGGTGATGAGAAGACTGCAGGAGGACTCCACCTTGCAGCAAAGGACCAAGCTTACACCTGAACACATATGTAAACTATTAGACATCTGTCTCAACACAACCTACTTCCAATTCGGGGACACTTCTACAGACAGATTCACGGTTGTGCTATGGGCTCTCCGGTCTCTCCCATTGTGGCCAACCTGTACATGGAACAGTTTGAGAAGAAGGCATTATCCTCGTTCCCGGGCACACCACCAAGTCATTGGTACCGTTACGTGGATGACACCTTTGTGAAAATCAAAAAACAAGACTTGGAAGCGTTCTCAGAGCATATTAATACGGTGGACCCCAACATCAAGTTCACCCGTGAGGATGCAAAAGAGAACCGCTTGGCCTTTCTTGATTGTTCTACTCTCAGAGGAGAGGACGGAAAGCTCCAGATAGAAGTGTACAGGAAACCAACACATACGGATCAATACCTGCTCTTTGACTCACACCATCCATTACAGCACAAGCTGGGTGTAATCCGGACATTACAGCACAGAGCCAAAGAAGTGCCCACAGGCTCAGAGGGTAAGAAGAAAGAGGAAAGGCATGTCCAGAATGCACTCTCAGCCTGTGGTTATCCTACTTGGGCTATCAACAAAGTTAAAAGAGCCAAAAACAGGACAAAAGTGTAACTGAACCAAGAAGGAACGGTGTCTCCATTCCTTATGTGTCTGGACTGTCTGAAAAACTACAAAGGATCTTTAGACAGCACGATGTTCCTGTCTTCTTTAAACCAGGCAACACTTTAAGACAGAAACTCGTTCACCCTAAGGACAGGTTACCCACACAGAAACAGAGCAATGTTGTCTACTCCATTCAGTGCAGTGAGGAAAACTGCAAAGAACGGTACATAGGCGAAACCAAACAGCCATTTCACAGAAGACTTTATCAGCACAGACGACACGCTAACTCAGGATTACAGAGCGCTGTGCATTTGCATTTAAAAGCTACAAACCACACATTTGAAGACAGCGAGGTGAAGATTCTTAGTAGAGAGAAGAGTTGGTTTGAACGGGGCGTCAAGGAAGCCATTTTTGTGAAGAAAGAGAACCCCTCTTTGAACAGAAATGGTGGTCTGAGATTTAATCTGCCCAAAGTCTATCAGAGTGTATTATCACCTTGGTCACGCCTATCACATGCTAATCAGGCACTTAGCAGTGATGAAGTAGATGCAGCCAGAGAACAATAGGCCTGATTACTGATTACTGGGCCATCTTGAAACTATTAGGTCAGTTTCAGGTGAAACTAGCTATTTACAGATACTCAGGCAGATTCCTTCCTGAAGGCAGGGCTTATGTAACTCAGAGTAGTTTAAATTTCCAGTTCCCGTCAAATTTTTTCACAATTGAGAATGACTTCCGGATGGGAGCCGAAACGTCTTGATTCTGAAAACAGTGTCCAGATGACTACGACTGAAACCTTTTCTACGATGGGGCAGGATTGTTTGGCAAGATTTAGCTCCTTGGCAGTGAAGGCATTGCTGATGTGATGTCTGATTTGAGGGAACCCTGGAGTAGACACTTCAAGTGACACAGATGTTCCTTGCAGCTCTGAAACCTCCTGCCTGATAGATCTGAGTTTGAGTGACTCCTCCACTCTCTCCAGTTGCAGTTAAAGAACTTCATCTAAGCGAATGATGGTCCTTTCTGACCCGTTGTCCAGGATAGCATGTGTGGATAGTGTTCTGCCTTTACTGTGGAGTTTGACAGGCACCGCCTTTAACATTACTCGGCCAGAATGTGTGGCTTGATCTAAATAAATCATGCTGGATGCTCTTATTTGTGCTGGAGGCTGTTTCATAAAGAATCTTCAGATGTTCTCCACAGATGGCACAGGTTTTTCAGCTGATATCCTTTTCCACACCTAAAGACCCTCCATCCAGGGTGTTAAGCAGTCCAACAAGGCTATTGCCGGACAGGCCCAAGTTCTCAAAGCTCTGTGCATCTTCTGGCTTCACCACAGGTGCACTAAGGACACTGCTAAGGACACCTTGGGTCTTCCATAGCGCTGCAGTATCTGCATGGCCTTTGTGTATGGCATGGGATCATAGACACACCTCTTAGCTATTAGAAATGCACTGGGAAATTTGAGCATCTAGCTGTACTTGGAATTTATAGTCCTCAGACAAGTGAGGGCGTTGACCCAGTACACCGTCCAGTCCTTTCTTCAGAAGCAGGAAATCATTCTCTTTCCCAGTTGTGAAATTAATTAGCTTGGGCTTCGGAATCTCATAGTAGGAGGATATTGCCATCTCCATCAAGTTTGGCATCTGGGCTGTTGGCTGGAACTTAAGAGTGCAGTGGCAAAGGATGTGGCATTGCCTGGGGAAGAGTTCTGAGAGCTGATAGGGTGATGCAGATACGTGTAGATATCTCGAGGCCCAGCAGCTGGCAATATTCCTTGTGATGGAGCTGAGTGCTGAAACACAGACTGTTGGTCTGTGAGCAGTGTGGGAGGCTGCGGCTGCGGCTGCAGAACTGGATGCTGCCCCATAGGAGGTGGGTTGATGCTGAAAAGCTGGATGTCTCCCTTGTAGAAGAGGATGTAGTCGTGCTGCTAGCTGGTGTATGCTGGACGTCACTGCAGGCCTGTGCAGGGACTACTGTCCAGGATTTGGTTGTGTCTGAGGAGAAACAGGTTGCCAAACAACAGGAGGAGGAGGAGGCAGGCGGGTCAGGCAGGCAGATGAAGAAGCAGAAGCAGAGATTAATGGAGAAGGGACATGGTGAGCTGGGGAAAGAAACCCAGGAGGCAGTCGGACTGGAGCCCCTGTCTTGTCAACAACACTGTCCAGGACTTTATTATATATTTGACTATATGTAATGAGGAATACTAAAACAGTAAGGTTCTGGCCTCTCCACATCAACACACTGTAGAATTGGTAGAGTGGTGAACCGGAAAAGGCGATCACCTATTCTGATAAAACAAAGACTGGCATCATACTCTGGTGACAGGTTGTTTAACTGGCTATTAGTAGTAGTTGAAACGAATGGACTTTGAGAAAGTTGTCCAGCTGTGCTTGTTTTAAAATAATAAATTAATATATGTAATGAGGAATACTAAAACACTAACGTTCTGGCCTCTCCACATCAACATACTGTATTGTACTGCTGGGGAAGCCGGAATCGACCCGCCAAACTTCCGATTAGTGGACGACCCGCTCTGCCAAAAGTAACACTACTACATCCAGACTGAGAAAAGCACCATGCCTTGTGCTGCCTTGTGGTCTCCAGTGCCAGCTTAAAATATTGCTCAGTGTTAGCCTTATGTTTTAGTAATATCTGCAATATTTGGGACATGGCCTTACAACCATTTAATCACAACAAGAACAATGATAAGTGCCAACTTACAGTTTCATGCACGCATACACATGTCCACAAAACAAAAGAACAACCCCCAGTCCGTAGTCAGTTCAGTGTGGATCCGACCGGACCGATCCTGCCCATACAGACCAGGTGCAAGATGGTTTAGTCCAGAACTGTCACTGCTAGGGGTGATGTGGAATAGTCCAAGTCACGGCAGAAACAGGGGGTATTATACACAGCCAATCAACTTGCTTGACGCACAGATCCGCACAACACCTTTTTTGTATGTGTCTGCTGCGCTGCAAGCCTCTGCGAACACCCTTCTCTGCATAGGTCCGCAGAGACGTTTATGTGTATCTTCAGAGAAGCAGAATTCCAGCCAGCTGTCGAAACTGTCAAGATATTTGTACATGTACAACAAGCAACATGAGGTGTTTCCAGTCTGTGTTGTTACACATGGTGTAAATATTAACCAAGACAATGGGAAAATGTTGAAAAAAATTACTGTTCTGTGGAAAGTTTACATTTTCCCTTTTGTTTTATTCAATCTATTAAAAAAAGAATAAGTGAGAAAAAGTTTTTAAATGACTACCTTTCTATCATATTTTTATGATATATATTATCAAGCTAATATTGTATACCAATATCATTATAGCCAAGATTAACATGCTACTAAATGTTCTTTTTTGCACAGATTGACGTAACTCTTGTAAAATTCTCTGTTTTGGAAAATGAGCAAAAATCTGATTTCAATGTGTATAAGAGAGATTATTTTCATAAAGTGTGCATATAATCCAAATGAATCATATCAATGAACTGTACTTATATAGCGCCTTTCTAGTCTTCCCACCACTCAAAGCGTTTCACCCCATTCACACACAGATGGCACAGCCTTCAGGAGCAATTTGGGGTTCAGTGTCTTGCCCAAGGACACTTCGACACGCGGGCCGGGGGAAGCCGCGATCGAACCGCCGACCTTCCCGCTCTACCACTAAGCCACAGCCATATATAATCTAGACAGGAAACAAATGCTGATGTCATGAAGGAAGCAGCTGCAGGATTTCAGGGTGGGTTAGAGAAGCACCATTTTCAAACACATACTATACATGAGAATTACCCACTGCTGTTAATGCTGCTGCTGCTGCTGTAAAGTCAATGTACGGACATACAGTATATGGCAATGACAGTTCAAAGGGAGCGTTAACTATATACAGTAGAATAACTATGAGGTGTGAGTCAGACTGCACTCACTCTGGAGCTTGTCCAGCAGCTTTGTTCGGGATGCCGTGCCTTTGCCTTCCCACTCTGCTTTAGCGCGCAGGTCCTCTGCATGACTGCACATCAGGTACCTTCAAAACACATGATGATATTTTCACACCTGCTTTTAAAGTGAGCTTACACAAATGTATCACTTTCTCAGCGTATCGATCTGGGCCTGTCCTGTCATGTATCTTATATAATAAAAGCTCCTCCTTCACAATTACTGCATAAAAAAACAAGCAGGAAAATGACATTATATGTTCAATAGTAGACCAACACCGGTTTCACTTTTCCTACTTATTGTTGCCATTACTGCCCATGAAAAATATAAAGCCATCAGTGAATCTGCCAAGTATATATTTGGCCAGCTTTAAAAATTAGGACATTTTTGATTGTTTTCAGTTGTATCATCTTCACAGCGTTAGAGTGAGGAAAATATGCCAAAGGTACACACACAATATTGGCTTTTGGGATGTTGGTCAATTTGGTGCAGAGCTCGATATCTCAGCACCTACAGGCCACAGTGTCATGTCAAGAATATCCACCACATGCTAAATTTGCTGTGGATGTTCCTGGTCCCCTGAACACAGGCTTACTGGGAATTCCTCATCAAAAGCAAGATGTCAGCAGTGTGTAAGCACTGAAAGCTAAACTTGAACATTAGCACAACGAGCAACATTGCACATTGAAAGTGTAGTGAAATTCTCTCTGTAAATGATAACTCTGCTTCCATCGACATTCCAGAGTATGTCTCAGCTTCCCTGTCTGCTAATGAACTGACCCGCTCAGGATGTGGATACGCTCTGTGTTGTACTTGAGAGGAGTGAGCTCGGCTCTGAGGACCTGCAGGGCCTCCAGAACCTTCCCATCCTCCAGATACTCTAGATACTTCTGCTGCAGCAGCAGGAACTTCATCCGCTGTACAGGAAGACAAGGAGAGGACAAGGCTAAAAATAGCAAATAAGGACATTAGTCATCACAGGCCATTATCTATTATCAGAATCCCAGTACTTCATTACCAACACACATGATTGAATTGAGTGGGGTTTTTTAAACATTCCCCAATTGTGTTCTGTACATTTGGTGAATGTTTACGAAAGAGTCCAGCAGTCAATAAAAGCCTGTGTGAAACCTGTTCTTTCTGAGCATCACATGGCTGGAACACACTTCCAACTCATTTGAGAGAGTACTAACCTGTTGGACATTTGCTGTAAAGTTGAAAATGTGGTTATTGGATGAAAAATGGGAGAAGATGATGTGAAACAAAAACAGACTTTGGAAAAAGGCCAATCTGAAATAAAAACTGCTGGATTGAAATAAAAATGAACCTGCAGTAAACTGTGACAAACATTTCAGAATATTAAACCGAGCTTTAAAAATGTATTGGACTACTACACAATTTCAGGGCTATATTTTGTATTTATTCATATGCTTATTCATTTTATAATGTCTTATTTATTTATCTAATTTTGAACACTTTGGGGTTCCACAGTACTGTACATTCTTCTTGACAATACCGTACATCTGCACAACATCTGGACTGCGATCATATGTTAACCTAACACTAAGGCTGGACTACCAACCATGCAATGCAGACAACTGTCCTGTGGCCCTACAAGTCCACCTGTATAAAAATCTGGTTCTAAAACATTTGTGCTGACATGTAGCCAATTCTTACTGTAAATTAACGGTAATCAAATTACCACATAACAGGTATTCCAACATAGAAAACGCTGCACAGAAACTGAGAGGAACGGAGGTTTAATGGGGGCCCCTCTGATCTGCAGACACAGTGAGTGAAGCCTCTCTGTGTTCTGGTTGAGGCTCACACTTTGGGTTTTACTTCTTTCCTGCTCATTTCATCTCGACCAGTACTGTGTAGACAGAGTGAACACACTGAACACATCCAGAACGAACCAATTATCACTGAGTGTGTGTATCAGACCACTGAGCACCAGTACCAGGATGCCTTCACACTCTTTAATGATTTGTAGTCTTAACGTGCTTGATAGATTTTTGTTCTCGAAGCAGACATAAAATACTCATTGAAGTTGTGTTTTTCCTGTGAAACTGCTTGATGGTTTCCCTTTTTTACTGTGTGGTCCTGACACAAACTCGAGCACTAATTACTGGTGGTTTCTTTGATTTTGGCCCTATATTCAGAGCTTTGCATGCTCATGGCTGCAGGGGTTGTGCATTTGTTGATGAGACAAGACAGCATTAGAGACAAAACTGTCTGTCAGTGGTCTGAGGATTGCTGGGCTTGCCACTTACCACTATAGCACTTGGAGAATGCATCAATGCCTTCAGCTCATTCAGATCACTCTCGGCCTGAATAAAGTGAGGGGAAAAGCATAAATAGTTTCACTATTGATGAACGCATTACTAGACAAACACTGAATAAGATTTCAAGCACAGAAAAAATCTTTTTTAGCAAATTAAATTCATATGATTTCCTCTACTAAATGCAGTGCAGAGATTACTGTTATAAAAGACTCCTAAGAGTATGAATTTGCATTTCAGATAAGTTGGTTCCACCTTGTCCCACTCTCCTTCCATGACATGATTGCGAAACTTAGTGGCAGAGGGGTGCTCCAGTCTGCAGCCAGACTCCTGCATCAGGAGGTCCACCGTCTGACTGTGAACAACGTACACAGCAGAGCGAAAATCAATTCACATCATAATCAATGGCCTAGGAATGCCTCAGCAGTCATGATCAATGTTTAATACAATTAGCTACAACAGCACAGTCTTGCCATGTGAACACCTGATAAACACCATATGACCTGTGACACTAACACAGATTAGAGTTTGTAATCTATCTGTCTATAAGCAGTGACAAAGAGATGAGGAAAACAGGTGGGTGGAGCAAAAATTCATGCTTTTTATTAAATAATCATTTAACTGACAGAAAATTAATCGACAACAGTTTTGATATTCATTTAATGGTTCACGTCATTTATCAAGCAAAAATGCCAATCAATCTTTGGTTGACCTAAAGTAACCTAAAGATACATTGTAAAGTATCTTTAGGTTTTGGACTGTTGCTTTCACAAAGTAAGACATTTGAAGATGTCACACTGAGCTCTGAAAACTAGACTAAACAATGAATTGGTTCATCTGGGGGGAAAACATCAACAGATTAACCAATAATTCTTTTGTTAGAAATCTCACTCCTATGGTGGTTCATTCCGTCACATTTAAACTACAGTACATAGTACTGTATGTGCTTACAGCAGTGGTGGAAGAAGTACTCAGTTCATCACCGTGTAATAAATGAAATAACATTTAAAAGTTAACTAAAGTAAAAGTAACAAACAAAGTATTAGCATCAAAATACATTAACAGTACCAACAGTAAAAGCACTGGTTAGGCCCACTTCAGAATAATGGAGGTTATATTAATGGATTATAATCACTTTAATGCTGCAGCTGGTAAGGGTGGAGCTCATTTGAATGACTTTATATACTGCTGTGTAGCTTAATCTATAAGAAATAATAATATTGTATTTATTGTTAATATTTTGCATTAATAATTGGAATCTGTAAAGTAACTAAATCTATCAAATAAATGTAGCAGAGTCAAAAGTACAATATTAGCCTCCGAACTGTAGTGGAGTAGAAGTATAAAGCAGCAGAAACTACTAACCCTGACCCCTGCATTGATCTCCCAGTGTGCCAATCACAAAACTCATCTTCTGATCCGTGGGAGGGAACCCATGCCAAACTCCGTTCAAAAATCAAGCAATTTTGAGCCGAATTACTTTTTTGGCCAAACTTGAGAATTGTTTCATTAATGTTTAAGAGCAGTTCTTCACTGTGGCGAACGTGTGGTCCACCAAGCTGACTTCGACTGCGAAGCCACGCTTACTGTCCCCGTCCTCCAGGACGTTCAGTTTAACAACGAGCGACAAAACTAGTTTAAATTCCATCCAAAACGCTGCCGGTCCGGGGCTTGTCCCCCACTGCGGACCGCCGGCCAGACCTGTGAGGCCTGCGGACTCGGACAGCATCAACCTGCCTCGTCGTCCAAATGACATGTGGGATGTTTTCCTCCCTACACTCGGGAGGAGACAACATGTCCACAGGTCATCGTGACTGTCCCGACTGCATGATGGACTGGAGTAAGACAGGTCACCTGACAGGCTCGCCTGGCTGACAACACAGTGGCTGGCTCACTTACTTGAGACCTAAATCGTGTAAATGTTGTCCTATCAGCCTGATGACATCCTCCTCACACTGAGACAGACGCTTCTTCTTTTTGACGCCCGAGTTGGCATCCGACGTGCTGCTGGTGTTGTTGGACGCAGGCTGGGCTGACACTCCGTTGTTGCTGCTGACAGGGTTTCCATTGTTGGTGACTGACACGAGTCCGTTGGAGTGAGCTACTCCGGTGGAGGACGACTCACCGTTCTGCTCACCGTTTCGGCAGGACAGTTCCGAATCTGGCTCCTGTGCTGTCCCGTTAGCCTGCATGTTACCACGGTTTATGCAGGTGACACGATGTGTATATAAACGAATGTCAGACGCAACGGGACACTGCGGGGACAACAAAACCACCGTTACAGCCGCCGACAGGCCCGCTGACCCAGATGCAGCCCCGAACTGCCCTGTTCCCCCCTGCAGCCGAGTCTCGGTGTTTGTTTCGCGGCGGTGGCGGCGACGATAACCCGGTTTTCGACTCGGACGACGATGAAACGGAGGCAAGAGTTATTTCGACAGCCGCATTTTGTGAAATTCGGTGGTATTTGGCGCTGTCAGGTCCCGCAGAGCCGCGTTGAAGTTGTTGGGTAGAGCTTGTTATTGTTGCTCTCAGACAGCTGCAGCCCTGTTATGGACATACGCAGTGACGTCAGCGGAAATTCCTTCACGTCTGGTCGCGCGGGCTGCGTCGCCCTCAGGGGGCGCTGTTCGCGCTGTTCGCGCTGTCCGCCGCTATTTTTCAGGCTTGGCCTACAGTCGCCTGCACAATCAAAATTAAACTCCTGCGTAGCCAGTTTTGAATTTCAGGTCTTAATCAAAATCATGCTGATACTGTGGTATTTATGTATTTCATTGTCAGCCCATCAAACCACTGCTGTTATCACAAGGTTCAAGGTACATTTATTTTCACAATGAAATGACAGTTGTAGCTCCCTTCAGCTACACACACAGAACATATAAACAAATATTTAAATTTAGAATCGAATAAAAATAAAAACACTATATACAATTACTTATATACAAGGTTGTGGTATGGTAATGTGAAAAACCAGCATAACAGAAAGTCCCATGTCATTTATTTAAAGTGGAGTATGGGTGTGTGGCACACACACCTAAGGCCCACTCGCTCAGACCATTATTGCTTCTTGATATTCGTGCTATGCCTGCAGTAATACTTATACAGAAAAAGATTTATTCAAATGTGAACATAAATAATTAATTTAATGTGAAGATGAAACCTTTTCAGACAAGAATTAAAGATGACTTCAATCTCATTCATGGCACTGGTGCACACACATTACCATTCACTGGCAATTTTTATGTTTCTGACAATACATTTTCAGAGGAGTTTGTTCATGTTGCCGTGAGCAGTTATCTCACAGATCCAATCCTTTGTGCCCTTTGCAAGTGTCTCACTGAACCTGCCACTGTTGGGGCTGCAGGTACACTTAGAGGCATGGCATCATAATTAGGCGAATATTTCATCCACATAAAATAACAGTTGAAAACTAGTGAGGATGAGAGCTGTGAAGTGAATTTTGGACCCATATGATCAAATTCAGATACTTGAATCCTTTTTTAAAACTAGTTTTGGGGCATTTTATGCCTTTGTGGTTCATGGGTAGCATTTTAACCCTAGGCTATCAGGGTGCCCCTTTAATGCAGTATTTCTTGCAGAAAATGTTAGCTTTTGCTATAAATATATTAATACCATGAAAATACACTCAACTAGGACAAACATTTTAGTACATTTCTTACATTACTTATCTTCTGTCCCTCTAGTTGCTTACTGCACGTGCACTTTCAGATTTGTACCCACAGCTGTATATTTTGTTAATTATTATTACTACTACTATCTGATACCTCTACATTATTTTTTGTAGTATTAGAGTAACTCATATTCTTGTAGTATTACCTATCTATGTATAGATTCATTATATAGTGAGGTATATAGTAATGTTAAGCATATTACAAGGTACTGTCATCACATATATATTTACAGTTTGAGTATGGTCCTTGTTTTTAGTTCAGTTTCTAGTTAAATATTTCTCTTTTGTTTTCTTTTTTATTATCTACCCCTTTTTGACTGTCCTTGTGTTGTTTGCTATGTGATTTATGTGACTTGGCTGCTGTGATGATTTACCACTGACATCAGTAAAGTTCTCTCCCTCAAAGCGCCCCCGTTTCTTTTCAAAGCTAAATGTATTAAGCTTATAAGCATGTTCGAATTAATGACAATTCAAGCAGCAGCCGTGATGTCAAAGCTTTAGCCTTTACACTTTATTACAGCTGAAATGTTTGACTGATTCATCAGCTGATGCTCTAGTCAGCCAAACGCAGAGATGTTGAGATGTTGTAGAGATGATGAGCTCTTCCAGAATCCATGTGCTGTAGTTTCCACTGACAGTAGTGTGCAGTAATCATGACACTGAGGCTCGTCTTTATTAGATTTTTTTAATCAACTCACATTGTGATGACAAACAACTGAAATGAAAGAGGGTACACTGACTGAGATATTCTTTAACTTAAAAACCAGGATTGGGATCAACTGCTCAGAACAGGCTAAGTAGACCTACAGTCTAATTAAATCCACAAAAACTGAGAAGATCAAAGTTCTGAATCAAATTCTGACAAAAGCTGAAGAGCAACAACAACCAGAACCACATGATTTAATCATTTTGTTGCTTTTTGATGCCATCAGCTGGCCCTGCTGGCATGGGCTCTCCAGATGGCATTTCAGTGTTCTTCTGTTGGTACTTAGCTCAAAAAATTCAGTTGCAACCAAAACCTGGAACATTATTCAAAGTGCTATTTTGTCCCCAAGCCTGAGATTATTTTAAATTACAAATCAGGAAACAGCCATGGTCCACATTTTGGGTTTTTCATCTTATGCCATTTCTTTATCATTGGCACTTTCACATCTGTGTAAGAAAAAAACGATGTCCCTGCCATTTCCAATAAATAAACCTGACCAATAAACCCTGTCTAAGCTCTATGTACAACGAGGACACAATCAGTCCTCTTTATCTTTCTTTAAATAGAACAAAACTTGTACATTACATTATAAAAATATGAATTAAAGGGGAATGATTGAACCTTTCCTTAAGACAGGATAGCGTCAGGTTTGTAGAAGAAACTATTGCACTTCCATCCCATCTACAGAGACACTAATGGGCTTCACAATCAGCAGAAGAAAGAGCAATGGCTCCCTAAATACTTTACCCCAAAACAAACATACAGTACAGCTGCTTCCTGCTCATTCTCCTGCATGTCACAGCTCACTGTCATGTCAAAGTCTTGTACATCTGAAATACAAACTTTAGGGGGAGTAATTATGGCGTTTAATTAGTCTCAAAACCCGCACACATAAAAACCATGCACGTGCACGTGATACGAGGGCACTGAACAGTATCTGCAAGCGGAAAACCAACCTTGCCAGGGAGCATTTCTGCTCCGCGAGCACAGGGCTGTGACGAGCGCAAGCACAACCCTCCCTACCACGGATGTATAATAAGACCTGGATACGGCGCCACTGCTCAGGCTTGCTTCAAATTTTGCCCAGTGGCCACTATTTTAAAAGAGACACCTGTAAAACTGTTGACAGGACACCTCAAACTGCAAACAAGGTCAACTATGACTCTTTCTATTATGAATTTTTGATCCACAGAGGTTTTATATTTGTTTTATATTTACTATTTTTTTGTAAACGCTTGCCAATTCAGAGCTATAGCCTTAGCTTATTTATGCCCTTTCCATGTAAGCTAGCATGGCATACAAATGTATTGTGACCTCTGCTATCAATATACCTCTATCTTCACTCTCTACTATGGAAACGTATAGGGGACTATATTTAAATAACGTAAATTTGGAAATGAAAATGTAACTGCACAATAGCATTGAAGTTTTCCACATATGTATGTTATTTGAGTAAAAATGAAAATGAAAACTGCATTTGTCATTTGATTTTCAAAGATTTAGGTCAGAGTCCGCCCAAGTCGGTAGGTAGAACTTGTAAACGAAGTCACTGAACGAGGAAGTGACCTAACTGAAGACCCGCGTTTCAATTTTAATTTTGACCCCAAAAGAGCATAGTGACATGTAAATGTAAATTAAGAAGAGCTGTTTCACTTATTGCATTTGAATATTGTCCACTGTACAGCAGGTTAAGTCTTTGAAAATCAAATGACAAATGCAGTTTTCATTTTCAAATAGTTAGAAAATTGCATTTTCATTTTGACTTAAATATTGTTTGCATTAATGGACAATCAGCTTACATTGTTTATATTGCATTTTCAAATTTGAATTAACATTTGAATATTGTCCACTGTATAACGGGTTACAACTTTGAAAACAGCTTTTCCATTTTCATTTTAATGTAGTTATAGAACGTCCATATGAGTATGTGAAAATGAAAATTGGATTATTGCATTTTAATTTTTGCTCCAATAACACATACATATGTGGGAAATTATAAAGCTATTGTGGAATTACATTTTCATTTCCAAGTTTACATTATCATTTTAATATAGTCCCCTATATGCTTCCATACTCTACTATTAAAACTAAGCCTGTTAATGAAAGACTCACTGTTGGCAAGCCATAGAGGTGTAACATACTTTCTATTAGTCTAACAAACCTATATTGACAGAGAGGACAGCTTGCTAAAACCAAAGCAACCATGGAGCTATAACATTGCTGGGTTATTTGGTGATAACTGGCCAAATAAAGTTACTGCAGACGACACGTAGCTTCTCATGGCCATTCTCTGACGAGAGGGGTGACGACGAGAGGGGGGCTTTCTCAAACCGGAAACTCCCCACTCCGTCACGGAGTGTACTCTGTTTGTAGTCTCACTCACAGCTGAATGAAGCACCCTTCATTAAATCTAGAGTGCGAGACTTTTACATATAAATGAATGTCCGTTCCATTCAAGCCCTTGCCAAACGAGTTCACACAGTGCTGATAAAGCCTATCCCCACCAGGTAAATCTCTCTGTATTTCACAGTATACAGAATTTTTAAATCTGAAGTCTGTGGCGACGTTCTCGCGCTGGTGCACCGGTAATGATGCATTTTATGCCAACCCGCAATGATTGGTTTGTCGGAACAGAAGTGGGGAGCAACCCAGAGCCATGTAGAGAGCTCCGCGATCTGCCATTATTGTCAAAAAAAGGTCCATTGGAGAGAATATTTATTATTGAGTATTGTTTTTTTATTTTGTTTATTATGACTGTATAGTTTCTGTTAATATACTTCGGCAACATTGTATTGTATGCAGTCACACCAGTAAAGCCACTTGAATTGAAATTGAACGGAGTTGACGCAACTCTCTCTCTAGGCTCTGGAGCGACCGCAGCGACGCAGTAGCCTGCAGCAACTAGGAGTAAAACCTAAGAAGCTCCAAGAAAAGTGTCTGATTCTACTAAAAAAAAAAAAAAAAAAGATACTTGCTGTTCAGATGAAGGATTACTGTCAAAAAAAGAAAGCGATTGACGGCGAGGACAAACACAGATAACCATTGGTGTAGCTTTAGCTTTTCCTCGTTGGAGAGCGCTGAGAGACGGCCTGAGGGCACAGACGTCACGTTACTGCTCTCGGACAGGCTGCTAAAATATTTGGAGTAGGCTGTGCAGCTGTTACATTTACTCTAACTAAATAATGGATTACTGTGAACTGTGGTGTCTGTATTTTTGTAACTATTTCTGAACACGAACCTGAGGCGAGCTCACTGTAGGCATACATCATCAACACGCATCGACAGTGTCACTGCCAGAGGGGGGAGACAAAAGTTTCACACCCCAGTTTTAAGGTGTAGGGTATAAATGGTATAAATACAGCGGCAAGCTTTGGGACGAACTTCCCTCTCTCCGGAGAAAACAGGAACTGTCAGAACTTTTCGTAACCGCAGTTTTGTATCAGCATCTTTCGGAAGCAGCAACTTTTTTTTTGGGAAGTAGAAGTTGTACAAGAATAGGACTATGGCAAGTGATACATCATCAGTAGTAGGCTCTTTAGAAAACAGCACACAATGGAAACAGAATTATAACCTAATAAAAGACACATTTTAAGGCATCAATAATGTTCAGTAGTTTTTTTGCTGTTCTCTTTGTCATATCCTTCAGTGATTTGCAGTGCAGTGCTAGTTCTCTCATAATAACCACCATTAAGGGTTGTGTATTAATACATTTATATTTATGGATAAAACACTTACCTAAAATAAATTAAGCATTCAGCAGAAATTCAGTTTTCTGGAAACAGCAACTGTTGGAAGATGAGGAGGCATTTCTTTTTTTGTAAACATCTTCTCATTTTTCACTCTGTTTATAAGCTGCTTGGTTTACAGATATACAACACTTGAACATACATATGAACAAGTTTACTATTTTCTAGATTAGAGAAGGGTATATTTGATTCTAAATACAATGTAACCTTTAAGTTGTTATAGTCTGTATGACAATATTAAATGTCTTTAATCTTAGTTTGAGCAGTTTAAGTTTGTACAGGTAATCGCATGGAACGTTTGTACGCAGTGTCTTCCATGACAAACACACCGTGGCGTTGGACGTGGCCAGTAAGTCAGCACTGATGGGATGGCACTTAATGTGGGGGGCCTCCATGTGAATGCGCAAAGGGAAGGGAAGTGAGAGGGTGTAGGGCAGGCCTATTCAATTGGTGGCCCGTGGGCCACATCCGGCCCAGAAGCAGCCTCCGAGTGGCCCAGCATACATAAATCTGATGTATGACAAAATAAGCAAACTACATATATAGTGTATGGAAGCAGCTAACGAGTGAGCCATCTCGCTTCTTCTCATTTCTGCTGAGAGCTGCACATGCTCAGTACCAATCGGGCAGAAGCGACGACGGCAATCATATCTTTCACAAATCAACGTTTTCTCCTGTGAGCTCCAACCAGCTGAGCAGCTTTTCAAAACATCTGGCTGTCGACAGTCACAAGTAGGAAGTACTCTACTGAAAATATGTCTGTCAACCCTGAAACGTAGATTTGACAGTGAAACACGTCCGTTTAATGCTGCCTGGACTGGGACTATTTTTTATTACATTCATTTGCATTTGTTTAAAATTTGTCATTACCAAAAACAAACAAACGAAAAAGGTTTTAAATAGGCTGCTGACACGCTGACTGCTCTACATTTCCTGGTTTTAAAATCTGGCCCAGTTGAATTTGTAATTGAACAGCCCTGGTGTAGGGGGTGGTTTGAGAAAGGCTCAGTGTCACGCTTCTTCTATGACGTCATTGGTCACGGCGTCAGTTCACGGCAAGGTAAGTGACGATTGACATAATTGGCTGCTTAGTTAGCAAAGCGTTGTCAGCTTTCACGGCCCATGTGTAGGGAGGGTCGAGCTTGTGCTCGTCACCGCCAAATGCTCACTTGACCGCATTTGAAGCAGGCGGAGCAGAAATGCTCCTTCGCAAGGATGTTTTTCCTCTCCGATACTATTCTGTGCCAGTGGAGACTAATTAAACGCCATAAGTAATGTCAGATGTTCCCCAAATGCAATCAAATTTGGTGTTGTCACAAGAAAAAGGACAGATTTGTGACTAAAAAGAGGCACAGTGATGGGCTTCGATCCCTGCATGTGAGCAGGCTGGCTCGTCAGACCTGCTGAAAGATTTTGTGCAGCCTTGTTCACCATCTCCCAATACACTGTTTACTTGCAATTGTTCCAAAATTTCATGTAACTAGGTCCATTTTTTTAGCTTTCTAAGCTTCAAGTGAGCCTTGACACACTTTTCCAGTGTACCTGTTGATTTAGGTATTAAGCCTTTCCACTTTACTTGTTGGAGGTCAGCCCTGCTGAAGCTGTGAGAGGACATGTCCTAAGAGTTCGAATTTTTTCACCTGCCCAGGTCTGTGAGGGCCAGTGCGTACTTCTTGCAGATTTCTGTCTGCATCCAAAGCTGTTTTTGACCACACAGACCATATCCTCCAACTGCAAGTGTAGACACATTAGCATATGCACAACCCTATCACACGTGTCCATTTTGGAATATTCAGCCCTTTACACAACCAAGCAAGCAGAGACTAGAAAGACACACAGATGATAGCCAACTTCAGGCCAGAATTCACTAGAAAAGTGAGACCCCATTTCCACCTGGTATTAACATGAGACCTGTATCTGAATACCTTATCTGGAACAGGGAAAACACGTTAATGCTGGTGTAAACACACACAGAATCCACATCTGGAGGTGGTTCAGGCTCACATTGTGATCAGATCTTAGCCAGGTGTAAATAACATCTGTTTAGCTTGACCACATTCTGAAGAAAAAAGTCCCCCTAACAAGTTGAGAGATCACCTAACTCCACCTCTTCCTGCTTTCTCAAACTGCCTATCAGAAAGTTGCAGGTAGTATCTCGCATCTTCAATTCAAATTTAATTTATATAGTACATAACAGAAGTTATCTCATTGCACTTTTCCTATAGAGCAGGTCTGGACGGCACTCTATAATATTAAAGAAGAAGTTATTTCAAAATGGTTGACACTTGTTCATGAAGCAAGGTGGAAACCACTGCTTAGTAGCATTGTACATGGACAGCACTGTCATAGAAAAAAACTGGAAACTTGCTACAGAAAGTCGGCTGGCTCACCTAACTAAATTGTGTGTTGAGATCTGACCACAGTGCAGGCAGAGTTGAGATAACGAGAACGTTTATTGGTGTAAATGCAAAGGCCTCATAATCAGACATCATTAGCCAGATACAGATCGGATGTTAATACCAGGTGGAAATGGGGCTGATCCAAATCTTGTACAAACAACATCGAAAGGCTGCTGCAAGTTCAATTTCATGTATTCATACTTTTTGTTGCTGTCGTCATTTTACATCATGAAATATACTATTTTCTCACTTTACTTTAATTTCCAGTTTATTACAGCTTGCGACTTTTTTGGATTCTAACATGTACTCACCATGTAAATTGCGGAGACTGTATATCATGGTGACATCACCAGGTCTAAATAAAAACAACATAAAAAATAAAAAAATTGGTCTAATGGGTCAAGAAACACAAGCAGTCAGACATTCAGAATGATTGGATAAAAACCAACATGTCATTCAGATTATCTAAACCATTTTAGTCTAACCTTAGACTCACCTGTTGGTTTGAGCTACAAAAATAAAACCCAAGTTGTAATAAACTGGAAGTATCCTTTCACAGCATTGAGACAGGACGAGTAGAGGGCCTGGGAATCCTTCAATTTAATTAAAATGTGGCAATCACAGCTGCGATAGGCACTTTCGTCAATCCACAATCAGTGTGAAAAATATTTCTGCCTAGTGTGCTAACCTCTGGACCCCTTCACCTGTCCCTCTCCTAAAACACACAGTACAGACGTCTGTTATCCTTCATGTTCAACACAGCTCCGAGGCACAGAAACGTCCAGAAGCCAGCGGTGTAGTGTGCTGCACGAGCTCCAGGAGAAGAGAGGAGAGCACAGCACTGACCTGTTCCCAGATCAGAATCAAGGAGAAAGAATACTTCAACTATGGAAAAATACACTACGAGTAATGCACGCACTCTTATACACACCCATGACCACACATGGGCAGCAGCAGGTGGCAGATCAGTCTGTATCGTCACACTCTGGCCTCTAATTGGTCCACTTCCAAATCGTCTTCCTCATCAGAGACAGGAAATGTGAACTCAGATCGGTCACTCAGGTTCCCGTACATGGAAGTGTTGTGTAAATGGGAAGCGATGTCCAGAATTTATGCTGGCCATCCAAAAGCCACATAGTGTTAATGTGCTGAGGAGAGAGCATCAAAACTGGTGTTTGCAAAAAGGCTAGTGTGTGTGTGTGTGTGTGTTCTGTTCTGTATTTTATCTGAGAGACGTTTATGGAAAGAATTAAATCATTGTATTTAAATTACATCAGTTTGAATTAGTCATCCTCATGCTGAAATGTTGAATTCAAAACACAATCTTCATTTGAATAACTCAATCCAAAAATTCAATCTGCTTTGCACTAGGACGAAACTGAATGTGGTTGAAAATGCATTTAATATGGGATGTTGTAACAGCTGAATGGTTACGGAGCATACCACATTAACAGCAACATTAGCTATCAAATAAAGACAAAAAGAAAAAAATAAATCAATTGAATTTAATATTTAGAGATTTCACAATTAAGATCTTTTATTTAAAAGCTTTGTTTGAGACAATGACTCAAAGTATGCACTTTTAGATCCATCACTGTGCAGTTTTGGCAAAATGACTGAGCTGCACTGTTAAAAAGTGGGTGTTTGATGCAAAATGTTCTTTGTAGGAGCATAAAAGGATGAGGGCATGGAAATTTACATAAGGATCTGCTGAAACTGATTTATCATTTTTGGTTACCCTTTAGCAGAGGCAACGGTGTATGGAGGACCACAAGTGTCATGGAAATAGTAATAAAGCATTTCATTAATTAATAACTAATTGTACAACAGAAATAGGCATTAATAAATGTATTTACAAATTATTGTATTAATCTATAAATAAATAGACTAAATTACAAAGTAATTCCTTATTTGATATTTTAATGGACAATAAAAAGAAAAATTATAAAAAGAATTTGCAAATGAAATATCAATCCATCAATTTAAAATGGGATTTACAAAAACAACAATAAAACAGTCAATAAGTACATAATTTTAAAACACATTAATGAATTCAAAAATAAATAATGGAATTTCAAAATCTATTTGAAAATGAGGTTAAAATAGGAGAAATTACTGGAATCACACTTTGAATTAAGAATACAGATTTTAATCAGGCATTTAAAAGGGCAACTTCCTTTCCATTTGCATTAAAACAAGGTAAACCAGTGCAAATTAGCTGGGATGTAACAAGCTCTCTGATTGGTTAGAGAGCCGTCGCATACTGTAGTTAGAAGCTCTGGAGCCATGTTGACTCTGCCTCTGCTAAGTGTGCGGTAGTGGGTGCTAGTGGGTCTGAGCGGCTGTAATCTAGCGAGTCGGTCTGTTTTCGGTAGTTTTACATTTGATTTCACCATTTTACATCATGGCGAATTATTGTGTTTGACAATCTCAGCCTGTCAGGACATTGAACCACAATGTCCAATCATCAGGTGGGTTTACTCTTTACTCTTATATCTAGCATTAGCTGTGCATGTTCTGTAGCAAACACATCCACTGCATTTACAAAATGTAGGAGGGCAAATTAGAAACACCTCATTTAGTCTGACTGTGACCTCAATAATCAACATCATTGAATTAACACATCTCAAACTGAATATCAGCAACAACTGAGCACTGTAAGCTTTGTACAGGTAGATTTTATGGCAGGGCTGTTGGGAGTTAGTTTAGGTTGGCTTTTGTCACAATTACATTATCTTTTTTAACATTTTGTTTCTGTTCTGAAACAGGTCTGCACAAAACTTTGGATATTGCTGCGAAGGAGAGGGAGGACCTGAAGCTGTGGAGGCCAGCCATTATTAACCGCCTGTACTGGACTGCAGCTTCCCCTCTAATGGAGATCCAGATGTGATGGTACTACATACCCTGTACAGCATGTGGCTGAAAATAATTAGTGGTCCAATCTTCCGTAGTGCTGATTGGTACTTGGTTTATTTTAGTTCCAGTACACTCAGCCATAAAATATTGTTGTGGTAAATGTCCCAGACTGTGCCAAGAATTGCTTGCATTGTTATTTTATATAGGAGATGCAACACACCAAAATTTGTCACAGGTAATTCTGTAGAGTAAAAATGATGTTTTGAAAAATGTGTTAAATTCACCAGCTCCATCATGTACGAACATTACAACCCTCATGAAGATATCATTTATTGCAGGTCTGTTGTATTGGACTGCATTAGTTTTAGCTTGGTGTACCTAATAAAGTATTTATTATATTTGAATATTCTGTTCCATCAATGGCTAATGGCACTTTATAGCCACAAGGTTGCAAGGTGGCCTAAACACTTCACACAATACAAGAAAAATTGGTTTTACAAATGTCCTATATATTGTTTCTACTTCTGGGTTTATTCACATATGTACAACTTGTGAATGCCATAATCTGTTTATTTTTTTACCGGCTTCTCTTAGCAGTCCAGCATTTCAACCATAATGGCAGCTGAGAGGTTGCTGTGATGGTGAGGTGTGTTATATAAAAAAAATGTTTCCCTTCCTCTCCCCAGCATATGCATCGGCCCTCATGGAGTCTCTGAAAGAAGACTGCTCCAGGCCCCCAAAGGCTCTACGAGAGAGAGAAGTGCTGTCTTGTCTGCCACTGCATCTGCCCCCCTTTTCCAGAGCCTGCCAGAAGATCACCAGGGATGAGGCAGTTGGCCTGTATCTCCCACAGCGTTCACAGTTTAACACAGGACATTAATGTGAAACCAGCACAGATGTTTTGGTTCCCAGTTTTCAGGTTGAGATTATTATAAATCAAGGCAAATAATTTCAGTCCTACAATTCATATTCATATTATCCTCTGCCAAAGACATACTCACATTTGTTTATTTGTGAGATATCTCAAAAACCTCATAAGAGAGATTTTGATGAAATCTGGTAAACAATTAGGCCACGGGCCGAGGACTTTTTTGGAGTGACTTTTTTGTTGCTTTGTTTTTTGTTTTAAAAGTTTTCTCAACATTGCAAGAGAGCATTTTGAACATTTTTACTGTTTACTTACTTACTCAGTTGAAAAAATGGTCTGTGTGTATTTTTATTTAGAGCCAGATGCTAATTAAAACATTTTCTATTAATAAAATATTGAAGATTGTACAGCTTTAGTTGGAAGTATGCTCTCTGCTTTCTAGTTTTAAATGGGTCAGTTGGTATTTTTCCTTTTGACCACATACATTTGGTCCATCCACATACATACTTTAAAAAGTAAAAAGTCCAATCTTGTGTTTTGGTGTTAGTTTAACTCTTAGATTGCGTTTGCATTTAATGTGCCATTATTGTCTTAACAGCAATTCATAAACATAAGAATATATTAATAGTTTATTATAGGACATATTTATTAGTCTTGCTGCTACAGCATGCAGGCCATACCATTAATGCAGTATTTGTTCGATATATATGATTTTAACTGCATAAAATGTTATACAGTATGAGACTTGGTGATTGAGATTATTTTTATTGTCACCCAAATTAGGTTATATGAAGCTTTGTAAATACCCCTTCTTCTGGACACAACACACGAGGGTAAGGACTGATACTCGCGCATTAGTCTGTTATGGGTAAGTATCAATACTCCTGCCAGTATTAGCCTGACCTGTGATAGCAAACTTTCAATGTCACTGGGGTCTCCAACCTGCAAACACTGAGATTTCAAGAATGCTGTTGGTCTGAGAAACCAACTCTGATTATTGGCAGCTCCATTTTGAGAAACGTGAAGTTAGCGACACCAGCGACCAGATGTAGTCAGATGTATTCCTGGGGCCAGAGCGGGCAACATTGAATCCTGGTGGCTAAGGATAACGCCAATCGGACGTCACTGAAGTTAATGTTGAGTCGGTGTGTACATATGCAAAGACAATGTCGGACTGTAGTTTTCTCTTGGCCCCTGCCAAACCTGACCAGTGATGACATGTTTAGCCGCATGTTTTCATTCCGCTGCTGGCTGTCAAGGTGGTGTCCAGCAAACGATGTGGGCTTTGTAGATGATTGGTGGACTTTCTGGGGAAGACCTGGTCTGATTAGGAGAGGTGGCATTCATCCCACTTTAGATGGAACAGCTCTCATTTCTAGAAATCTGGCCGAGTTTATTAGTGGACCTAAACCATGACAACCCAGAGTTGAGACCAGAAGGCAGAGTTGCAGTCCTATACGCTTTACTGCACTTCCAGAGCAGTAACAGGCCTAGACTGCCGGGAGACCCATGATGCACTGAGCTCCTATCCCTCTGTATGCATTCTTATCCCATTAATGCATGTTACTAACTCAACGTCTTCTCTCTCCTGTAGTTTTGTGCTTTCTCGTTTCTCTCCTCTCTCCTTCTGTTGCTTCCAGCAGGTATTTCTGCCTCCAGAGCTGCAGAGACTGGATCTGTGGTTGTGGGCCACCTGCTACCCCGGTGTTCCTGCTCGACAACTGCTACTACAGTTGTTGTTATTATTATTCCTATGCTTGCTCATGGTGGGATTTGTTGGGTCTCTGTAAAGAATATTATAAAGAGTACGGTCTAGACCTGCTCTATATGAAAAGTGCAATGAGATAACTTCTGTTATGGATTGGCACTACATAAATATAATTTAATTGCATTGATTTGTGATGTAGCCCCACTGTGTGTACTGAAGAGATACAAGAGTAAAGTTACACCACCTGATGATCGACAGAAAGGTTTGAGGTTTGACCTGGCTTCGTTATCCCGTGATAAACTTCATCATGTTGCTGGGAACATAATCCTCCTGTCTAAAATGAGCGCCGAACCCGACCGTGATTTTCGTTACAGATGCAGCAGTGAAGTCCTGTCTCTTCACTTGCACGCACCAAAGTTAGCAAGTTAGCAAGCTTTTTCTGAAACGGTGGACTCGATGTCCTGACAGGCTGAGATTGTCAAACACAATAATTCGCCATGATGTAAAATGGTGAAATCAAATGTAAAACTACCGAAAACAGACCGACTCGCTAGATTACAGCCGCTCAGACCCACTAGCACCCACTACCGCACACTTAGCAGAGGCAGAGTCAACATGGCTCCAGAGCTTCTAACTACAGTATGCGACGGCTCTCTAACCAATCAGAGAGCTTGTTACATCCCAGCTAATTTGCACTGGTTTACCTTGTTTTAATGCAAATGGAAAGGAAGTTGCCCTTTTAAATGCCTGATTAAAATCTGTATTCTTAATTCAAAGTGTGATTCCAGTAATTTCTCCTATTTTAACCTCATTTTCAAATAGATTTTGAAATTCCATTATTTATTTTTGAATTCATTAATGTGTTTTAAAATTATGTACTTATTGACTGTTTTATTGTTGTTTTTGTAAATCCCATTTTAAATTGATGGATTGATATTTCATTTGCAAATTCTTTTTATAATTTTTCTTTTTATTGTCCATTAAAATATCAAATAAGGAATTACTTTGTAATTTAGTCTATTTATTTATAGATTAATACAATAATTTGTTAATACATTGTGAATACATATTTCTATTGTACAACTAGTTATTAATTAATGAAATGCCTTATTACTATTTCCATGACACTTGTGGTCCTCCATAACTGTGTGAGCGAAGGTCTGACAGATCTGCAGCTTAAAGGTCTTTTCACACGGGGAGCGAATGACATGCCTGGTAATTAATTTTCAATGAGAGGCGAATGGGCAGGTAGGGAGGCGCAGGCCCAATCCAGTGAAACTGTCGCCCGAGTTGAATTTTGTTTTCTACGCAACGTGTAGTGCTCCATGCAAATCAATGGGCGAGGGACTGACCCTTGCCATTTGTGAGTTCCCTGAAATATAGGCCTCAGGAGGGCTTTCACATTGGCAGAGCATCGGGGCAAGACTGGATGTATCAGGTAACGCTGTGTATAGTTTTTAACTTGTACTAGCCTCTAAAGAAAACAGTTGTACCGGCAGGGATTCAGTAGTACACAGAAGCCGTTTCCATGGTTACCACGCATGGAGCACCTGGCCTTTACTCGCGGAGCGCTTGCCTGCCTGTATTCACATGAGGAGCGCAGTCCAGCTCCATACTCCAGTTACTAAAGAAATTCCATTACATTAAGGTGGGGGCAGAAGATTCAGGGGCACCTAAGCAAATAAAACCAAAACTATCTGCATGACTAGATACCACAGAGGTAAGTGAGAAAGTATGTTTTTAGGGCCCATGCGCTGAGTGGTGCTCAAGGAATTATTATTTTTATTTTTACCATTCAATCCCATTTTTGAGGGCTTATGGATGCTCAAAAACTCACAAAACTTGGCACAGGCATCAGAAGTGGCAAAAATTTGTATCTGATATGGGTCTTGGGCTTGGGTGTGGCATGGGGGCACCCCCTACAAAATTTCAACGAAGAAACCCCCACATCAACGTTTCACCTAGATTTACAAAATTTGGTAGGTATATGTAAGATGTCCAGACTTACAAAAAAGCCTCTTGGTGACATGTCCTACAACCAATAGGAAGTCAGCCATTTTGACTTAAGTGTGCAATTATAGTGCATTTTTGGCATTTATAGGCGCTATATTTTTATGAACTCCTCCTAGCAGCTTAACCAGATCCACCTCAAATTTGGCCAGCAAAGTCTAAAGACCTTCACAATACTAAATTGCGAAAGCTTTTGAATTTTCATGGAATGCGGTTTCTATGGAAACAGCGGACAATTTGCATGTTTTGCCATGACACAGGAAGCTGTTCTAGCTCGATTGTACATTGTCCAATCTGCCCCAAATTCCACATGCTTGATCAGAGTCCAGGCCTGAAGACATCTACATGCCAATATTGAGTCATAGTCATAGCGCCACCTACTGGCAACAGGAAGCAAGCCTTATGTGACAAACATCATTCGATTTATATTGAATTTACATTGTGTGGTCTACACTTGATATGCAGCAACATAATGTATAGTTAGTGTGTGTTCTCTAGCACCACATAGTAGACACAGGAAGTGATATTTAACTCCTTCATACAATGTCCAATATTCATGAAAATGTTTATCCATGTCAGATGACCTCCGGTAAATGTACTGCACATGTATCTCTAGCACCACATACTCCACACAGGAAATATTTTAATCATGCATGCACTGTCCAATAGTCATGAAAGATTTGTGTCAACTGACCTCCTCTAAGACCCTTGAGAAAGCAGTCGCCAATCACTTGTGTGACTTTCTAAATAACTATAGTTTATTTGAGGATTTTCAGTCAAGATTTAGAGTGCATCATAGCACAGAGACAGCACTGGTGAAAATTACAAATGACCTTGCATCGGTCAATAGACTTGTCTCTGTATTTAGATCTGTTAGAGCTTAGTGCTACATTCGACACCATTGACCATCACATCCTATTACAGAGACTGGAACATGTAATTGGCATTAAAGGAACCACACTAGGCTGATTTAAATCCTAACTATCAGATCAATCTCAGTTTGTTGTTAACGGTGAGTCCTCCGTGCACGCAAGTTAGTCACAGAGTTCCACAAGGTTCTGTGCTTGGACCGATTCTATTCACCTTATATTGCCTTACCTCCGTTAGGCAATATTATTAGGAAACACTCCATAAACTTTAAATGTTATGCGGATAATACGCAATTATATCTATCGATCAAGCCAGATGAAACTAACCAGTTAGCTAAACTTCAAGCATGCCTTAAGGACATAAAGACCTGGATGACCTGCAACTTTCTGACGTTAAACTCCGACAAAACTGAAGTTATTGTACTTGGCCCCAAACACCTCCGAGACACATTATCTAAAGATATAGTTGCTCTAGATGGCATTGCCCTGGCCTCCAGCACCACTGTAAGGAACCTCCATTTTTTTACCATTCAATCCCATTTTTGAGGGCTTATGGATGCTCAAAAACTCACAAAACTTGGCACAGGTATCAGAAGTGGCGAAAATTTGTATCTGATATGGGTCTTGGGCTTGGGTGTGGCATGGGGGCACCCCCTACAAAATTTCAACAAAGAAGCCCCCACATCAACGTTTCACCTAGATTTACAAAATTTGGTAGGTATATGTACATGACCTCCAGTAACGACACTACAGCTGCCACTCCCCCCGACCAACGTGCAAGGGCCCACTCATTTTTTGTTTTTTAGGGAGAATTTCAGTGACCTGGCTGTTTAATCAAATTCAATTTGAAGTCACTATCACTCCATAAAGTGGGTTATGTTTTTGATCCAGTTTGTCTGTTTATTTGTTAATTAGCAGGATATCTTAGACTTTAATTATATTTAGTGAAAAGTCATGGGCCAAGAAACAAGTGATGAATTTTGGTGCAAATCCAGGATTTCTTTCAAAGTGTTAACACTGCAACAAAGTGCTTTTTCTTACAATTTACAAAACAGCTGCACATAAATGCAAAAAGTGGCCATCAATCAACTAGGTGGCATGATGACACTTGAGCTTGACATTGCTGCTGCCAGCATATCCCATCTAGACTTGCCTTTATGTAATATAATTAGTTTTATTGTTTTAATACTTACATAGTCTGTATCTATAGGTCTGATGCTCATGTCTTTTATGCACTCAGTTTCTAATCTTTTCAGTTAATTCATTAAAATCATTCATGTTTTGAGTTCTGCGGTTCAACTTGAACATGACATTCAAATTTAAATACAATCTCTACTGGCACATATATCTTTCCATAGATAGTGAACATGTGTGTGTTCAATAAATGAGTGGTGTGTTGTCACAGGTGTGTCAGTAGTATTCTAATTTGACTTGTAAACATTTTTTTAAGTCCAGGTATCAGAGCATTTCCAGGCAAATTACTTCTCATTCCAAAAACTCTCTCCTCTGCCCCTCTCTGCATTCATCACACACTAGACTATGCGATTGCTGGGTAGCATATGTGTGTGTGTGTGTGTGTGTGTGTGTATGTGTGTGTGAGGTCCTTAGCTGTCCACCACCTGGTGTGGCAGAGTGACAGAGGAGCCGTTGATAAATGAGCCTTGTTTGTCTCTTCCCTTCAGAAAATAAGTGAGCAGTTCCCCTTTCCCCTTCACAAAGATGGGCCCCCTCCTCACAAATCGGAAGCCATACTCTTTCAGGATGTTGTAGCAGTCCTCCACCACCTGGGGGCAACACACACACACACACAGAGTACATCACAAGGCTTTTAGACGTTTATCACAAAAAATGTGACATTTATTTAAAACTGGATATGCATATTTGTATTTATTTTTGCCGAAAAAATGAACTAAAGCAGCACTGAGGAGACAATGAACATAGGATTTTGACTACCTCCTTTCGAACTACCCCTAGAACAGAAGAAGCATTGAATGTAAGCTGTAACACACCAAAACACCGTGTTTGATATGAAAATAAATGTGGCAGCTTCGTTACTGTACCTGTACATTCATGCAAAATAAAGGAAGGTCATTTGAAAAACTTAAATTAATATTGTGGTTGAAGTTTTAACTGATCTTAAACTTTCTGAATGAAGCAGCTGTGGTTCCTGCAGGCTGATGGCTTTTCAGGAGTCAAAGTCCACATGTCAACTTGTTACAAAGGAACTAACCGCTGTAAAAGAACTGTAAAAGCTGCATTCACTGATTTTTTGTCACTTGGAGGCATTAAAACTGCGCAACAAGCTGACAGACACACATCTTGGAAATAGTACTGCCTTATATTGTTGTTACGATAAATGTGTTATCCAACAATTACCTTTTTACACCTCCAGCAATTTCGGAGCAACATGATCGTTCATCAGGAGGCGTGTCTGTGTCTCCTGATGGACGTCAGTCCAGTATTCTCTCTGTCAGCTCTGTTTGGTCTCCAGCAGCTGCTGAGGGAAACATCTGGCTCTTTAGCTGCTAGATGCTCCGCTACGTTCAGCAGCTGCTCTCTGACTGCGTCTGCTGCTGTCTGCTGCTGAGCAGCTTGAGTTCAGCGGCTTTTTACAGCTGTCTGTACTTTGTATGCTGTACGGTCTGTACTGCTGGAAGGACAGTGGTTACAGTGGTTTTATTCTTTAAACTACAAAAACTGGAGTCAGTATCATCCTTAGTGGCAACACTTTTCTTCAGTACAGTATACAGAAGGGACCCACTAAACCTTTGCCCAAAAGAAACTGTCATATTTGTGCTTTTCTAAAAACAAAATATGTCTTACAGAGGATGATGCGGTTACTTTTGCAAATGTTATTTTTATTTATTTTTGTCATTTAAATGAAAAATGGGATTTTTCTGCCACTGTAGTTTATATTGACACACATTTCTTGAACTTCTTCTTGATTTCGTTTCACACAAATTTTAGACAAGAAATCCAAACTAAATGCATTTTCAGTTGTAGCACAGGAACATGTGCAGAATGTAGTGAGGTGAACACTTCTTCTAATTATTATACTGTATGTAAACATATATGGATAAAAACAGCATCTGTTTTTTGGATTAAAAGATGGTTTATCTTAAACATTTTGTTACCACAAAGCTATAACCCTACTCTCAACAGTATTCATTTTGAAAGTTGTGTAAACAGTGTTGAGTAATCCAGAGACCTGCAGTAAAGCCCAGTGCTGTACCTGGATGTTTCCCATAACCCCTGTGGACTCCATGCGACTGGCCACGTTCACAGTGTTGCCCCAGATGTCGTAGTGGGGTTTTCGGGCACCAATCACTCCTGCTAACACTCCGCCCTTATTCAGACCTGCAGGAGAGTGTTGACACATGTGACTTGTAAGATTAAGACTCTTATGTTATATGAGATTACCTATTACCAGTCTGTGGTGGCCAACGCCATGTTTTATGCTGCCATGTGCTGGGGGCCGGAGCATGAGGGCGAGAGACGCTAATAAGCTCAACAAGCTAGTTAGGAAGACCTGTTCAGGGATTGGAGGAGGAGTTGAGCTGGACTCTCTGGAGGCGGTGCGGAGAAGAGGATGCTGTCCAAGTTGGTTAGCAGCCTGAACAACGTCTCCCACCCCCTCCATAACATGCTGGTCAAGAAGAGAAGCTTCTTCAGACAAAGACTTATAGCCCCAAGGTGTTCCTTAGAGCGGCACAGGAGATCATTCCTGCCGTTGCATCAAACTTTTTAACTCATCTCCACTGTGTTGCAGTGTGGACATCAGTGGACTGGGTACAGTTACATTCTCTGTAACGTCTGGCAAAATCTATCTATCTATCTATGACTGTTAAGACTATACTTGGCTCATAATTAACCCCACCTGAATCCTAATTCTAATCTAGCTCTAAACCTTATTCCTTATGCTAAATAACTAACCTTAAAAGAAAACCCTGTTTTTTCAACCTACATATTGTTTTTAATGTTTCGTTCATCTTTCCTTTCAGTTATGGCAACACATTCAGCATTTTTACAACTAATATTACAGCTGGGATCTGGGGAGGCAGTTACACCAGTAGCCACAGCTTTATTATAAAATCCAGTAGGACAAGCAACTCGAGCAGTCAGACTACCAGACAGGTTCTTTAAACTTGGTAATACTGTTTAAGTGCAGATTGTTTTGAAAGGTCTGCGCCGCATTACCCCACACTGATAATGCAACTCTGACAATAATGAATACAAACCTGATGTCCACTCAGATGAACTATAAAACTTCTAAAACAGCAAATTTCAAGAGTCAGCTGATATTATACAGAAATGAATAAAACATAACAACTACAGTATATAGCATGCACTGGAAAATGTCAAAGTAAACCTTATTTGTAGTTTAAATAAGGAATCCACAGTTTAATATTATCTAAACCACTCATTTGCAAGTGAAACAGGAAGTGACCATACACAAAATGTCTGCATCCATTGCACTGTAAAACTGCATGTGCACACAACTTTTAGAAGTACAGTAGGTTGAAGTTGAATAAAGAGCTCTGATAGAAGTTCATGAACATTTACAATCACAGTCTGAGTAATGACTTCAACATTAACATACATTTTTAGTAACAAAGACCTGGTTTAGGTAACACAAGTAAACTGTGGACCTCTCTTTTGGCTTCTGAGGTTGACCTGTATACTCTCTTTTCACTTGACATGAGTCATCATTCCCTAGATGTCAGCACTTAAGTTGGTGAATAAAATGTGGTATCTCAATGATGCACAAAACTATGGAAATAGGAGCCAATTTGTAAAATATATACATTTTCTTTAAAGTTGTACTGTGTAATTATTGTACAACTTTTATTTGGACGATGCATGCATGCAAATGTACATATGACAGCTGAAATTGATCACTTCATGTGTGGAGTACCTGTGTCTAACCATACTGACACCAGAGGGTGAATTCATGGTGTTCATGGAGTCAAACAGGGAAACTCTAATAAATGTATTTTTTAACTCCTTTTTTCTATTTACCTCGACTGAAGAGAAGCAGACATATATTAGAGACAGGTCTTTATTCCTAATTTCACCTGTAAATGTGATCATATTTTAGTAGGAAGCCTTGTTCCTTGTGTGCATTTAATGTTGCCATGTAAGTCTATTTCAGTTTATATTTTACAACTTTGTAGGATTATTTCGGTTTTGTGGGGATAGTATGCCAGTAGGCTAGATAGTACATGTTTATACCTTGCTTCTGTTATTCCTAAATACTGTGGATTGTAATTTATTGCTAGTTTATTTCATGCTATAACCTGGACACTGTGATTTGCCTGGAGTAAAGTTTGAATCTGAATCCTAAACCCTGGTGTTTTTACTGACACACTGGTGTGAGCGTGACCATACCTACCTGCCATACAGTCCTTCACCTCCTTTACATCAACACTTCCTCTGTGCCATAATTTAAAAGTCCAAAAATCTAAATTCTATGCTATTCTATGCTGAACTAGCCTCTTATAACTTGGCCTGTTAGGACTTTTGCTTTTCATTCTTACAAGGGCAGAGGTACAGCACACACACACACACACACACACACACACACACACACACACACACACACACACACACACACAGAAACAGGTGAGGGGTTAGAACATACCAATGCGTAGCATGAAGTTGTTGAATGACTGGTAGTTGATGTTCATGAGTGTGACCTTCATGGCCAGAGCAAAGTCTGCGAGGTCTGCCAGGTGCTGCCAGCGCTCTCTGTCAGACTGCTCCTCCTTCTGTCAGACAAAAACCAAACAGCTCAAACTACACCACCATTATCATGACTGGCAAAAACAAGCAGCATTTTAGCACAGTTGAGATGATCATTTGTGAAATCCACGAAAGACCAAGACTCTATACTGTATCATGATGTCCACATTATTTGCATATATCATCACATTCCATTCTACTTTAAAATCAGCATAGTGATGCAGAGTTATTTTCTTATAGGTTCAGAGTGAATTTTCATATTAGTTCAATCAGTCAGAGACACACACTGAAGTCTGGAGAAGTCATGTGACCATGCTGACCTTCATGCAGGTGTAGCCATTGCTGACATCTGGGGTGACACCTGATGCTGCCATGTAGGTGCTGCCGATGGTCTTGATTTTTGTGATGCAGCGGAACTGAGGCTCATCCAGCAGCTGACATGGATACAGGCGAAAGGTTACATTTACACATACTGAGGGACTCAAACTCCGACCACTTCAAAAACAGCTATGGTCAAGAGGAAATCCTAATGGTCAGCAGATGTTTGACAGGCAGGATAATGAATAGAATTGTAATCTCTACCACACACGTGTCGCCAGCACTAAAGGTGGCAACATGTTAAATGACTTTTAAATCTAGGCAATTGTCAAATGTGTCATGTTGTTACAGTCTCATGCGGTGTGTCCCCAGCCGCTACTGCTACTAAAACACAGAGAAGCAGAATCAGGAAAGCAGCTTACACTGTCAAAGTCTGAGATGATCTCATTGAGGAACCGTAAGCATTCAATCCCTCCATTATTGATGCTTTCCTCTGTGTAGAAGTCAGAGAAGTTGGGGATAGAGGCAAACATGACTCCAATCTCATCATAGGACTGGCTGTACAGCTCCTGGAACAGGTCAGATAAACAAGGTGGAGAGCAAGACATCAGAAGGTTTGTGGAACCAAACTTGAATGTTGATGAAATACTCCCTGAATGTTACAAGAAATACTACAATGCGATTCTATAAAATACAACTATGACAAGAAAACTGCAGATAAACATGCTGAGTTTCCTAATAATTCACAGGACAGAAAAGAGAGACAGAAGTGTTCAAACTGACAAGCAAGATGAAATAACAAGACTTTTGGAATTAGTGATGAGTGATATATTTCTTTTACAAAGATAGAGCGAAGTAAGGACCAACCTGGTGTCTGTGGGTGTGAGGATCTTACCTCATCCCTTTTCTTGGAGCCCAGGAAGTGTCGAGCGACATGTTCAGGCAGCATGTTGGTCACCAGTGCTTCATTCCAGCGCCTCATCTCATACACTTTCTCCTTCTGCTCATGGACCTCAATCTTCCACAGGAACAGGGTGCGGGCGAGCTTCTCCACCTTCAGGCAGCAACAGGAGCCGATGTTAGCATTTGACCAGTGTATGGATTTCAAAGCAGATATGACTGATATACATGACCACATTAATGCCAAAGAGTGTTCAGTGTTTCACTCAGAGGTGTATTTTTGGAAAAGCTTTCAAAAGAGGATTTATTTTTGTGAACTAATCTTTATTTGCAAATGCTGAAGAGAATGACATACAAATAAATCAAATGTTTTGCATACACAAATACACCTGACCCCCACCTGGATCCTCTTAACAGCCCCGCCCCCCCATGGTCACCCATGGACTGCTTGACCATAATTAATTAAGAAAGATATAATGTATGGTGCTCCTCTGTTCATTATTCTTTATTTGCACTGCTGCATGTGACCACATCTCCAAAGTAAAGGATTTTGCCTTAAGTATTAGGCATCCCATGTAATATTGATCAATTAGATCAATCAAACTGTATCATAGATGTCATATAAAGTGAAGGACAATGGGCCTCATGCAAGACCCACTGGTAAAACAGATTAATTCTTAAAGGTGGGGTATGCCATTCTAATCCAATACAAGTCTTGTTGTCAAATTCAGCGAATATCTCCTCTCGGTCCGCTAGCTGTGCGTTCAGTGTGAGCGCTGAAAAACCCTCCGGTGTTTATACACTGCCCTGATCTGTGTGTCAGATAACGTTAAATGACTTGCCCACGGACATTCAGCTGACTTTCTAGATATGCTGCTGCTGTGATGTTAGCTATAATAGTAGGAGAGTTGTGAGTATCGCTGTCTGGAGCTGCTGTGCTGCTCTGGAAAACGTCTCGTCCTCTCTGGCTGTGCTTCACAGCAGTAGCTGTAGGGACAGTTTGCTAACCCACAACCTAGCTAACGTTAGTTACATTACTTGCTGTGTCGTTGTTCACTCTGTATCATGGTATATGTCATGGTATTGGGACTCCAGAATTGCATACCCCACCTTTAAGTCGCACTTACAAGTCATTTAAGAGTATTTCTGTCATTCACCAATTCTCTTGTATTTAGAATTTTCTCTTAGGTACTAATGGAATTCTTGAGTGGTCCAGATCTGTAATACGAGTCATGAACACATTCCTCCTCCACAGGGGAAAAACACCTGCTGACTTAAGAATCATAATGCCTGATCTGAATTTTTGTTTTACTGTTACAGCTGTTGGAGCACACATGTCACAGTACAGCGCTGCAATGATGACACATTGCTGGCAGCTGTACTGCTGTTAAAGAACAGCGAACACAGGTATTAACTTACATGTCGAGAGAAATAGTAGAAGCTGACCATCATAATGAAGATCATAATTGTCATTGTGAACTTGGAGGGCACCAGGTATGACCTGCAAAGAATAACATTGACACATTGACAATTTCTGCTGCAATACTAATGTTTGAAAAACCCCAACATTGCAATTACTGTATGCTAAGGTATTGAACACATGATGACATGAGACTAAGAGCATGCACCCAGGTTTGTTTCTTCAGTTGATTGTTAGCCTTTATCTACCGTTACACAGAGTTTGGGTGTGAAAGTGCTAAAAGAGATGTAAGGACTTCTGCTTTATACAGATGATACTGGCTTATTTTTCTCACCTGTAGTCCTGGAAGCGGGCCATGTCGTAGCGGTCGAAGATGTCCCTCCAGCTGTAGATGTTAACAATGCCGGTGGCCACTGTGATGAGCAGCATCAGTGTGAGCTTGACCATGTGACTAACCTGAACCAGCATGGTGGTGGCCATCAGTGCCAGCACAGCAATGTAGCTGTAATATTTGGGGTTGTCCAGGCAACCGTCAGGGCCAGACCAGGAGGAGGAGGGAGCCACTGTGGGGCTGCCTGAGTCTGGGACTTGAGGCAGACAACTCAGCTAGACAGTGGAGAGACACGAGTCATGAGCTCAGAACTATTTTTACTATTATTTCTAAAACTGCAGCTGTCCTTCAGTAGAAACCAGAATTTCAATCATCTTGGGTGAAAACTGGGTGCACTTAGTGCACATTTTATATTCCACACAAAATTCACTCATAGAATAACTACAAATCCCCACACTGGTTTGGCCTTTTGTGGTTGTAAGAAACAGCAGAGAGCAGCTTACCATATCCATGATGTCAGCCATAGTGAGGATAAAGATGGCTGCCATGGCCCAGGTGTTACGAGCCCAGCGGGTGTGGTCGATCCAGGTGGAGAAAGACACCAGCTTCTTGGGAAAGACCTGACACAAACACATTCCAATTAGGAATGAACAGCACATTATTTCTATCACATTGTTGCAGTTTGCTATAGCCTATAAACCAATAATTTCACTCTAAAGTTGTATCCCAATTCCATGCTATATAGGGATAGGGTTCGATAGCATTTTATCGAATTCAAATCCAGCATCAAATCCACTTATCCACAAATCCGAATCCTTTTGAATTGCTTATCAAATCTCATTAGGTTTACCTTTCAACACTTTAAAAAATAACTCCAGCTCAAAGATGTCTACTCACCTCTTGTTTCTGCAGAAACACTGCAGTTTTTAGTGGCAGCCTAATTAATGTTTAGAGCCTGTACCTACAACCTGAAAATGAGATGAGCAGCGTAATATATGAAATGTTCATTAACAGCTGTAGCCCACTGTACTTCACAAGCTACTAACGCCAAATACGGAAGATCCTGATTCAGAACTATTAAACTGATCAGATTAAAAAGTTGATATGACATAAATCAAAGTTTAGTTGGGTGATTATCAAATTGATGTGATCAGCTAATAATTTCTCTAGAGAAGAGTTTGACCCTGTTGAACCCAGTTGTCCCTGTACTGAAGAAACCTCATCCCAGCTGTCTAAATGCCGGTAGCTCTGACCTCCCTGGTGAGAAGTGCTTTGAGAGGCTTGTCATAGACTTTATCAGCTCCTCACTACCTCCGCTGCTCCAAGGAATGGCAAATGGTAAAGGGAATGTACTTGTATAGCACATTTCTAGTCTTCCAACCACTCAAAGTGCTTCACACACTACATATCACATTCACTCCATTCACATACATTCATACACTGATGGCAGATGCTAACTGCTCATCAGTCAATTATTCACACACACTCATACACCAAAGGCACCGGGAGCAATTTAGGGTTCAGTGTCTTGCCCGACGACACGTCGACCACAGACCTTCCGATTGGTGGACGACCCGCTCTACCACTAAGCCACAGCCGCCCATCAAAGGACAATATAATAAGTTGATTTACCATCCCCACAGAATTAATGGGGCTCCGGTGGAGAGGGTGGACAGCTTCAGCTTTGTGTCTGCATCACAGAGGATTTAATGGTCCTCTCAAGTCAGCACCTTGGTAAAGAAAGCCTGTCAGCGTCTCTTCCACCTCAGACGCCTACAGGACTTCAGGCTGCCCCTCAAGGTGCTAAAGACTTTCTACACCTGCACCATAGAGAGCGTTCTTTGATGATAAAATTCTAATTATTAGAGAGAAAATTCATCACCTCCTGTGCTCAACCAGTACCGATTTATCTTCAAACACGGGAACTTTAGAAACAGCTGTCTCTTAGAGTCTCTTAGATTCTATACCAACTAGGCTGCTTAAAGAAGTTTTACCCTTAGTTAGCACTTCTTGATCAATCTGTCTTTATTAACAGGCTATGTACCACAGGCCTTAACTGTAATTAAACCACTTCTTAAAAACTCCACTGTTGATCCAGGGGTTTTAGCAAACTATAGACCTATATCTAACCTTCCCTTTCTCTCTATGATCCGTGAGAAAGCAGTTGCCAATCAGTTGTGTGACTTTCTAAATAACAATTGTTTATTTGATTACAAATTACAAATGACCTTGCACTGGTCAATAGACTTGTCTCTGTACTTGTCTTGTTCTTAGTGCTGCATTCGACACCATTGACCATTGCATGCTATTACAGAGACTGGAACATGTAATTGACATTAAAGGAACTAAGTTGGTTTAAATCCTATCTATCAGATCGATCTGAGTTTGTACATGTTAACAGAAGATAAAGGTTCTGTCCTTAGGCAATATTATTAGGAAACACGCCATAAACTTTGGATGATAACCAATTGTATCTATTGATAAAGCCAGATGAAACCAATCACTTAGCTACACTTCAAGCATCCCTTAAGGACATAAAAACATGGATGACCTGCAATTTTCTGATGTTAAACTCTGACAAAACTGAAGTTATTGTACATGGCCCCAAACACCTCCGTAACTCATTGCCGTGGCTTCCTGCACCACCTCAGAGTTAACTTTGATCAGGATATGTCCTTTAACTCACACATAAAACAAACTTCAAGGACTGCCTTCTTTCACCTACATAACATTGCAAAAGTCAAGCATATCCTGTCTCAAAATGACGCAGAAAAACTAGCCCATGTATTTATTACTTCTACGCTGGATTATGGCAATTCCTTATACTCCAGTTGATCCAGAATGCTGCGGCACATGTACTGACAAGAACTAGGAAAAGAGATCATATTTCTCCAATATTAGCTTCTCTGCACTGGCTCCCTGTAAAAACCAGAATAGAATTTAAAATCCTTCTCACCTACAAAGCTCTTAATGGTCAGGCATCTTAAAGAGCTCATAATATCTTATGGGATACCATAAAAAATGGTCTGAGAACTTAGAAATTTAAGCTACTCTGTGTTAATTAAGCCCTGCCCTCAGGAAGGAGTCTTCTTGAGTTTCTGCTGTTACCCTGCCTAGTTTCACCTGAAATTGACCTTCTTTTGTTTCCATGATGGCCCAGTAATCAGTAATCAGGTCTATTGTTTTTTGGCTGCACCTCCCTCATCACTGTTAAGCATATGACTGGCTTGCACATGGTGATAATACACTGTTGTTAAATTTCTAAGTTCTCAGACCATTTTTCACAATTGAGAATGACTCCCGGATGGGACCCGAAACGTCTTGATTCTGAAAATAGTGTCGAGATGACTACGACTGAAACCTTTTCTACGATGGAACATTGCTGGATGAATGAGGGACTACACCGTCATAACAAAATGTGGAAAAAGTAAAGTGCTGTGAATACTTTCCGGATGCACTCTATGTAACATTGTGTGAGTGTGTGTGTGTGTAAGCTGATGAAGGGCTGATGTTTAGGGGAGGATGATGGGGTACGGTACAGCCTTTTTTTTGGCACAAAACCAACCTCTCAATTACATTTCAACCTCATCCATAGAGTGTGTGTGTGTGTGTGTGTGTGTGTGTGTGTGTGTGTGTGTGTGTGTGTGTGTGTGAGAGAGAGAGATAAGCTATATCAAGATAATTGTTTGTCATATTCAGTGATGTTGTTTGAACTATGTGTCCCCTTTTTTGGGTTTCAATTCTTGGGTTAGTAGTGCCTGAAATCTCAGTAGTGACTCAGAGTGTCTTTGGGGCTAAATTTGAGATCTAACCAAAATTTAAGTGTTTTTTTATGTTAATAATGAGTGGGTAACAGCCTAATTCTGCCCTACATACACTGGTTGGTGTTTTTCTTTGGATGTTTAATATGGACCTACAGAATTCTTCATGCAGGGCCTCTATGGGATGCTTGTCCCATCTAGTGTAGTCCTGATGACTAAGTGGACCCCAAACTTCACTACCATAGAGGGCGATTGGTTGGATTACACTGCCAATTGGTATGTCTATTTTGTAAAATTTTCTTGTAATTGCTTAAAAGGCTCTACATGCTTTTTGTTTCAGTGCATTCACTGCCAGACCAAAGTTACCTGAGGTCCTAGGTAAACATAATAGAGGGTGTGATCTAGATGGGTGTTTCCTAATTTGAACTGATATTTGGTTTCTTGAAATCTGGGCTTCTTTTGGAAGATCATGATTTTAGATTTGTTAAAGTTGTCTGTCAGGGCCCAGTTCTGACAATACTGCCCCAGGAGGTCCAGGTGCTGCTGTAGTCCTTGTTGTGTGGGTGACAGCAGCACCAGGTCATCAGCATAGAGCAGGAATTTAACTTCCAGATTGCTCCAACAGTACTGTTAGGTCATTAACGTAGATGTTAAAAAATAGGCATGCCCAGATCGATCAGATGCCAATCGTTATGAACAGATATTCAATAAGAATATACGATCAGGAGATCGGGATTAATGCTTTCTAGTCGGCAATTGCAAAAACCAATCGAGAACACACATTGTATTTGTTTACTAGCGGATCTTGACCTCTCCGATATAGCGACTGCGCAAATGCATAGCAGTGACATACAGCAGGCTCCCTTCCAGTCAAAATGGTGGCAAAGCTAACAAAAACAGTGATCTATTTATCTCGTGTCATGTCTAACTGTAGTGGATCATAACATATATGGTATGGAATTAATCTGCAGATGCTCCAGTTCAAGTTGCGACCAAATGTTTCTATAGATGTCAGTTTTTGAGCCACGACAAAGGCCAAAATGTGGCCTATTTTTAGCCTAGCAGTTGTTGATCACTTGAGTGAGGAGTCAGAGAGGCAGAGATGCTGACGCGTCAGAATATAAAAAACAGAAAAAGCTGAGTGATTTCTGATTCTGAGCAACTTAATTATGATGACTCATGACTTAATGAACAAAACTTTGGTCAAAATATAAGACCACCTTATGTGGTTCATTTGAATTTCAAGGACCTTTAATGCACTTTGTTAAAAAAGGGGCTATTTTCAAGGTATTCCAGTACTTGATTTTTTAATACTGCTATACCAGCTGCTATAACAAAGCAAAAAACAATCAGTATCGGCTGTGTATCTGCCTATATGGCTCAAAGACGATCGGCAATCGCATCGGTGGCAAAAACGCGACTGGGGCCACCCTATTAAATAGAATTGGAGACAAGCTGCTGCCCTGAAAGATGCCTCTCCCTTGTGTGAAGAGATCTGTAATTCTGTTGCCAATTTTGTGCCCACATTTATTACTGACATACATTTAAAATAGAATCAAAAGCCTTTTTAAAAATCAATAAAACATGCAAAGATTTTACCCTGTATAAACCTGAGTGTAAACGTGGTCAGTAGTGCGGTGATTTGGTAAAAAGCCAATTTGCCCTTTACTCAGGACATTGTGTTCCATAAGGCATCCAGGTATTGATAATGTTGCAAAAAACCTTCCCCAGATTAGTTCTATTCAGTGAGAGAAAGACTGAGCAGTCATGCTTAAGGATAGCTCCTAAATAAAACAGTTGTTTTCTGTCCGAAAATTAAATGAACACTGAAATTTTAGGAGGAATTGTAAAAGGAGTGACCACAATACACCAGAGAAGAGACGAGAGGAGATACAGTTGGAAGAGGACTTCAGAGACAGAAAGAGATCAAGACATCAAACAAAGAAGAAACATACAAGGGGAAAAACAAAAAGAAAAGAAAAAGAAGAAGACGACAGGGAGACTTAAAGCAAGTAACAGCAAACAACTCGACACTGAAATCAGTAAGTTTTACATTTACAAAAAGTCCCAACTGAAAAATTAAAGCTAACAAGCTAACACTAGCTAAACAGCAGTTGGGCTGTGGTTGCCTAGCAATGGAATCAGTAGCAAGAGAACTCTCCCTGCTTTAAATCACAGCACACAACTCTTTGGATTCCAACAGCTGTATAATGATGTCTACATGCTCTGAAACAACTGAATATCCCCCAGCTGTTAAACGCAAAACTGCAAGAACCCTACCTCCAGTCTCAACTTCAGCTCTGACCCAGCACATACTTTTTAAGATGGCTCTTCTCAATGTAAGATCCCTCTCAAAACGTTTATTTTCAACAATTTTATCTCTTCTACTGATTTAGATTTCATGTTTTTTACAGAATCCTGGTTACGTCCTGGTGATCACAGTCAGCTGGCTGAATTGTGCCCTCCAGATTATGACTTCTTTAGCCGCCCTAGGGTTTGTGGTTGAGGTGGGGGCCTTGATACTGTCTAAGGAAGCATTTAAAGTGTAACCTCATAGCTTACAATGATTTTTCCTCCTTTGAAGTACTCATGTTTAAACTTGGTGGCCCCCTCCCGGTCATATTTGCTATTATTTATCGCCCCTCTAAACCAGCTGGCTCCTTCTTGTTGGAACTTGTTGGAGTTTTTATCCAGTCTTGTTTTAAATTATGATAGAATTGTTCTTTGTGGTGATTTTAATATTCATGTTGATGACTCCTCTAATGCCCTTGCTGCTGATTTTTTAAATATCACTAACTCTTTTAACTTTCAACAACATGTGTCTGGCCAAACTGATTCCTGTGGCCACACCTTAGACCTAGTCTTTACTTTGGGCCTGAAAATTCCATCTGTGGAAATCAGGGACATGTTTGTATCTGATCACGTATGCATTGTTTTTAACTGTGAATTACAGACTGCTAGTGCTGTCTTATCCCGCTCTGAGTACACATACGTCCTTAATGAGCATAGTGCCTCAAAATTCTGTACACTGTTCAATTCTCCTGGGAATGTGTTTCCCGATTCCTCCAACACCAACAATTTGGTTGATTATTTTAACTACCTGTGTTCTTCAACCTTTTATATTCTCATAGCTCCTCTGAAAAATAGACCAAACTCAAAGACTAGAAAACAGCCATGGTTAAATGACAGTATTCAAAGCTGTAAAAGGAAATGCAGAAGAGCAGAACGCAGAAGGAAGTGGACCTGGAGACCATGAAAAACTTATTACTCCTTTGTAATAAGATGGTGAAGGATGCAAGAACATGTCATTTCTCTGCACTTATTTCTGCCCATCAGCACAACCCCAGATTCTTATTTAAGACTATGGATCAGTTAGTTAACCCAGCCTCTCCTTGTGCCCCTGCTGATTGTGATGCTGATTGTGAAACGTTTGTTTTGCACTTTGCTGGAAAGGTGGAGTTAATAAGATCTGATATCACCCCCAACCCTGCCTTTTTAGATGTGGATCACCTGCTCAGGGATTCTTTGAGCAATTTTTCTGTTGTTACACTGCCTGAACTCGCAGACATCATGTCTCTTATGAGAGTATCCTCCAGCCCTCTGGACAAAATCCCAACTAGGTTATTATTGGAAGTTATGGATTGTATTGCGCCCCTTTTACAAACTATTTAGAACAGCTCGCTGTCTACTGGCTGTATCCCAGATTACTTTAAAACTGCTTGTGTCCAGCCAGTCCTAAAAAAACCTGGGCTTGACCCCACCCTCCTGGATAACTACTGCCCAATCTCCAAACTGCCTTTTATTTCGAAGATTCTCAAAAAAACTTTTATCTATGTGGAAAACAAAAATACCTTTGAAAAGTTCCGATCTGGCTTTTGTCAGCACCACAGCACTTAGACAGCCCTTCTCAAAGTCACTAATGACCTTTTAATGAATGCAGACGCAGGCATGTGTTCAGTTCTTGTGCTGCTGGACTTAAGTGCTGCCTTTGACACAATTGATCATGGCATTCTTTTAGATAGACTGAGGCACTGGGTGGGCATATCTGGCACTGCACTAGACTGGTTCTCATCTTATCTGTCCAATAGGAAATTCTGTGTCAGCATTAATAACTTCATGTCATCTTTCTCTCATATCAAGTATGGTGTGCCTCAATTACATTGAGACATTTTCTTCAGCTCAACTCAAATAAAACTGAAATCCTTGTTATTGGGCCCCAACATATCATTAAACAAATACTGCCATCTACTGGTAACCTGTCACAACATATCAAGCCTGTTGCAAGAAATCTTGGTGTCCTGTTTGATAGCAATTTATGTTTTGAGCAACATATCACTAAGCTTGTCCAATCATGTTTTTATCACCTCAGAAACATTGCAAAGATCTGATCTATTTTAAATCTTAGTGATGCAGAAACTGTTTTACATGCTTTTATCTCCTCACGCCTCGATTATTGTAACCGCCTGTTCACTTGTCTTAATCAAAAAACGTTGACATGACTGCAGACTGTACAGAACTGCAGAAGCTGCTAGGCTGTTAACCAGGACCAAGAAGTATGACCACATCACAACTGTTTTAGCCTCTTTACATTGGCTCCCTGTTTGTTTTAGGATTGATTTTAAGAGCTTGTTGATTACTTTTAAGGCTCTTCATGGCCTGGCTCCAGACTATATTTTAGAGCTTGTAATCCCTTATGAACCTTCACGTAGTTTGAGCTCTTCGGGCAGGGGTCTCCTGTCTGTTCCTGAGTCCAGAATGAAAACTAAGGGGGGCAGAGCTTTTGCCATCAGGGCCCCGAGGTTCTGGAACAACCTGCCCGAAGAAATTAGATTGTCTGAGTCAGAGTCTTCTTTTAAGTCTCTTCTCAAAACATATTTTTACTGGAAAGCATATCCTGATTTTACCTGTTATCTGTTTATTTTATTGCTTTTGTGTATTTTATGTATTTAATTTCTTTATATTTCATCATTCACTGTGATATTTTATTTCACTTGTTGTGCAGCACTTTGTACTTTGTTTTGATAAGTGCTTTATAAATAAAGTTTTATTATTATTATCATTATCATCATCATCATTATTATTATTATTATTATTATTATTATTATTATTATTATTATTATTATTAAGGGGTGGCTAGAAACAAAAAATACTTTGAGACAGACCAGAAATCCTGTTCCTTGACCACTACAAAGATGGCAGGGCTTGCAATATAATCTTATGGACTGATGAACCTTAAGTCTGGCTGAATGTCATTAGCTCTCACTACTCTGCAGTAAAGACAACAGGTATTTGTAACAGATGGAAAATATGTGTACTCGAAGAAAATGACTCACGCACCGCTACAATAACAATAAACCTATTCAGAAATGGAGCTGCCATGATACAAGGCGGCCTGAGACATTTTGAGCTTGACTTCGCTGCCATGAGTGCAAAGAAGGAGAAAGGGACTCACAAGGGAGCAGCAAGACAGAACAGGACAACGTCAACTCACAACTGAGAGTGTTTCAGCAAGAAGCAGCCAGAGAAGACAGCTGGATTTCCTCAAGGAGGAGGTGAAAGAACTAAGGAAGGACAGAGACAACTGTAGGACTAGGAGTTGGCTACACAGAGAGGAGCTACAGGAGAGGGACAGAACACTGATCAGTCTACAAGCGACCCACAGACACCCCTCAGACCCAGACCTCGCCCAGCCAAACTCACCCTACACCTGCTGAACTACAACACAACCCTTTCCCCGAAGGCTCACCCCCTCTCATCCAGCCAGACGCAGCCTCTCACCTCCCTGTACCAACCAGCTGCTTACCTACACGCCTCCAGTCACACCCCTGCATCTGATCTAGGCCCAGCCTCTAGCCACACCCCTACATCCACTGTAGGTCCAACCTGGAGCTCCAGACCTGAAACCACCACCACAGCAGCAGCAGCTCCACATCCAGACCCCACAGCTGAGACCCAACAAACACACACAGGCAGAAGGGCTGACATTATCCTCCTCATGGACTCTCATGGAAAGTTCCTGAATGGACACTAGGAGAGCCCTGGAGCTGTTGACAGTGCCCGAGCTAGGCTCACTTAGCCACATCATCATCCATACAGGACCTGTTAGATCATCTGCTTTTGGTTTAAAATGCAGAAATTCAGATTTTAATAGTGAGTTACAAGACCCTGACAGCATTGTTTTACAGGAGACATGCTGCAGAGAAGACGTTTCCACTGGTTGTCCTCACGACTACACTGAAATTATTGTGCCGTGGACAAAATCAATTCAATTTTTCATCATTTGACTTTATTATTAGGCTTTATTATTATTATTATTATTACTATTATTATCTTGGAATTGCCAATGTTGTTATTATTATTATTATTATTATTATTATTATTATTATTATAATATTATTGTCAATATTCTTCCTCTTCCTAGGAAATCTGCCTTCACATGCGTGAAAATAAACAAAATTTTGCACATACAGTAGGTCCAGTCCTATGCCAAACATCCTCAGCAGGCATTGTGGGCCAATAGTCCTAATGGTGGCGCTACAACAACTGTCTAAAGTTTAAAACTTTGAAAATTCATAACAAATCAGTGAAACTTTTACCAAGATGAACAAGAACAATAACTAATAGAAATCATCCAATCCTTGAAAACAAAAAAGCTTGTGGAACTGATGCAATCCTCAACGAAATGATCAAATACTCCATAAAATCAAACTGGCTGTAATCAAACTATTCAATACAATTCTATCATAACCACAATGATTTGCACAAAAGCCAGATTCTTGCCAAACACCCGCACAACAGCCCATATATTTACGCTCCACACTTTAACTGATCAAGAATTAAACATAAAGCAAAGAAAGGTCTACGCCTGTTTCGTTGATTCCATCTGGCATGAGGACCTTTTCTATAGGCTCAGTGAAAATGGCATTGGGGAAAAAACATTTGATTTAATTAAAGGACAGGTATACAAAAAGCAAACGTGCTAAATGGGGGCAATTGGGGGCAAACAAAGCCTTCTTCTCCCAGGGCCGGGGGTGAGGCAGGGGTGCAATCTCAGTCCAATTCTCTTCAATCTGTATATCAATGAACTGGCGAACCAATTAAAGAATTCCACGTCACCTGGCCTCACCCTGAATGACAGAGATCAGGGGTCACCTGTACGCAGGTGACTTAGTGTTGCTTTCAGACATTAAAGAAGGTTTGCAGCAGCACCTTAATCTCCTGCAGAGGTTCTGTCAGACCTGGGCCCTGACAGCAAACTCAACAAGAACAGGATAATGGTCTTTCAGAAGCAATCCAGAAATCACGTTAACACAAACAATTTCTATTTGGACGCCACTAAATTACAATATACAAAAAACTACACATAACTTGGCCTTAACGTCAGCTCCACAGGAAGCTTCAACATGGCTGTGAAAGATCTCAGAGACAAAGCAAGAAGAGCTTTCTGTGCAATTAGAAGAAATATTCAATTTGACATTCCAATTAAAATCTGGCTACAAATATTCCAATATCCAGGCAACATGTCGAAGTGTCCTTGGGCAAGACACTGAACCCTAAATTGCTCCCTTCAGTGTGAGTGTGCGTGTGAATGATTAGTTAATTTCTTTGGACTGATGAGCAGAATGGGGTGAATGTGATATGTAGTGTGAATTAAGACCTGACTGAAGAACCAGACTGAACAAGCAGGACCCGTCTCAGCTCAGAGCTACTGTGTTTCAGCATCTCGGCCCTGAGGCCGTCAGGTCCACATGCTTTGACAGATTTTAGTTTGTTCATGCTGTTTTCTAACTCTTTCATTGTAATTAGGTAATGGGATTCTGATTATTTTTGATTGTTGGTTCAAGGATTGTCATTTTTCTTGCATTTGTTTCTGTTCTGTTAAGGTTCATGTAGTTTTTCAAAATGACCTTTCCAAATGTTACCGTTTTGTATGGCCAGGTTGTCTTTTTTGTTGTTTAAGTCGTTCCATCAGAAGTGACTCCTCAATTCCTCTTTGTTTCTGATCATGATATTGTTTTTTTCTTATGTCTTATTATTTGTTTGTATTCTTTCAGAGTTTCAACCTAACTTTGTCTCAGGTCTGTGTTTTGTGGCTGACGGTGTTTTAGGTTGGACATCTTTGCAGTCTTTGTTGTACCACTCTTCCTTTTTCAGTCTCTGTTTAGATGCAGAGCTGTTCTTAGTAAGACCTGCTTTACTGGCTGATTTATGATAAATATTTATTTTGTCACAGCCATGTTAAATTGGTTTGGTTCAAATTGTACAGAGAGAATGTGTTAATTAGATCAGTTATTTCAGGTGCAGTGATTTTTTAAATCTAACTTCACCATCAGGAGTCCATTTATATTTTATTATTTGTTTTATGTAATTTACAGGGCTCAGGTTCCGTTACTGTCTTGTGTACGGTTGGTTTTAGATATACATTTATCTGGCAATGATCCGATAGTGGGGTCTGTGGTCTGACAGTGAATGCACTGATGAGGGAGGGGTCCATGTCAGTGATGGCATAGTTGACTATACTAGTCCCAAGAGCTGAATAATATGTGAACATCCCTCCACTTTCATCCTGCCATTAAGCATATACAGACCTAAGGAGCGACTGAGATGCACTAGTTCTCTCCCCATTTTGTTCACAACGTGGTCTTGATTGTGTCTGTGTCTAGTGGTGGGGGTGAGGTGTAGAGAGGACTGTCCAAAGATGTGGCTGTTGGCAGCAGGATCCACTATGTCGGGGTCACATCCTGTTCTGGCATTTAAATCTCCCACCAACAGGACACTACCTGGGCCTGGTAATGGACCTGCAAAGCCTTCGGCCCCTGGGCCGGGCCCCTGGGCCAGGCACTTCGGCCAGCAATCGGCTCGGCTCCAATCAGGATAGCCCTGGTAGATAGATCTGACAGCTAGATCACTAAGTCATTTATGCTGAATGATTTCTTCACTTCCTGTGGATTGTTTTTGTGTGTGACTGAAAACTGGCGAGTGAGTTAAGTGCTTTTTTAGAAATTTTACCACCTTATTGTACATATTTTAACTCCGCGAGGTCTACTGGACGAGGTGGAGGGGTAGCGACTGTTTTTAAGAAAAGCTTTAACTATAGGCAACTGTCACTGAATTTCTACTCCAGCTTTGAAATGAATATGTTCGAGCTGGATGGATTGCACCTGGTGCTATGCGCCCTGATATACCGACCAGCTAAATATAACAAGGATTTTATTAATGACTTTTCTGATTTCCTGGCTGGAATTATGCCTAAATACGCTGGAGTTTTAATCATTTGAGAGTTTAACATTCATGTCTACTGTCGTACTAAGTCGCTGGTTAAAGACTTTCTGAATCTTGATTCTTTTTATCTTGTACAGTCTGTGACAGGTCCTACACAAGAGCAAACACTAGATCTGGTTTTATCATGTGGTCTACCTGTTTTAACACTGAAATATGTGATGCATTGTTTTCTGATCGCATGCCTGTTATATTTGAGATCTCCCTTCCCTGTCATATCGCTAAACCTCGTGCCCCAGCTCGGAGTTGCCGTATGTTTAACCCTTCCACTGCTGTACAGTTCTCCGCTGCTATTAAACATGAGGCTCACTCAGGGTCCTCCCTGTTTTAATACTGAGGAGTTAACCTCCCTATTTTATTCCACTTACCAAAATATTCTAGACACCATTGCACCTTTTAAAATCATGCGTTCCAAACCTAAACCTGAACCATGGTTAAATGACACTCCTCGTGCTGTCAGACGAGAATGCAGGAGAGCTGAACGCAAGGGGAAAAAAAGATAAGCTGCAGGTGTCTTTTGACATTTTAAAAGGACAGCTGGTGCAGATATCAGAAAATTGTCAAAAGAGAGAAGACAAAAACATTTTTGATATTCTGATACTATTTTAAATAACTGTCACAAACCTTTTTAAAACTCTGTTCTTACCCCCCAATGTTTCTTTTTTATTGACAAGATCGCGCTCATCAGATCACATCTCACCCCTTCTTACCACCCATCCATCACTGTCTGTGCACAGCTGTTTTTAATCAGTTTGAGAAGGTATCTCTTAGTCTTTTAACGGAAATTATTGATCACAGCTTTCAGCTTGTCCCACGGATGTTGTACCCCCTCGTATTTTTAAATAGATTTTTGCGACTATTGGACCAAACATCCAAACAATTTTAAACAGCAGTCTCACCTCAGGCGTTGTACCAGCAAGATTTAAGCATGCAGTAGTGCAACCGTTGATAAAGAAACCCAACCTGCACACCTCAGTCCTTTCCAACTTCAGACCAATTTCCAAACTCCCATTCCTTTCAGAAATCTTAGAGAAAGCTGTACTTTTGCAATTGCAATCATTGTTAGACACACACTGCATCCTTGAGATGTTCCAGTCTGGTTTTACACAGCACTCCACGGCACTGAATCTGCACATCTAAAAGTTTTTAATAATCTTTTATTAACTACTGACTCTGGGGACTCTTACGCAGATGATACGCACATTTACCTGCCTTTCAAAAGGAAGGATGCAAACCCGTCAAAAGCACTGTTCGACTGTGTCAAGGACATCAGGGCTTGGATGGCTTTAAATATTTTACACTTTAATGAGAGCAAAACTGAAGTCCTGATATTTCAGCCAAGTGGTGCCTGTGATGCCCCTCATGTAGACCTGCGCTCCCTGGAACCATATGTAAAATCTACAGCCACAAATCTGGGTGTGATAATGGACAGTGATTTTAAAGTGGACAAGCAGATAAATTCAGTAATAAAATCTTTTTTTTTCCAACTGAGGTTGTTATCCAAGGTCAAGTGCTTTTTATCATTTAGTGATTTTGAAAGGGTTATAACATGCATTTATGTCGAGCAAACTTGACTACTGCAGTGTCCTTTATGTTGATATCAGTCAGGCCTCACTTTCACGCTTGTAGTTGGTCCAGAAAAAGGAAAACGCAAGCAAAAGCACATTTCCCCCTCACTGGCTCCCTGTACGTTTTAGGATTGATTTTAAGATGTTATTGTTTACCTATAAATCATTAAATGGGCTAGCTCCATCCTATCTCTCTGACCTTCTACAACTTTACGTCCCATCAAGGTCACTCAGGTCAGCTAACCATTTACTCCCCATCATCCCAAGAACAAGGCTGAAGCACAGAGGGACTCGTGCTTTTGCAGTTGTAGCCCCCAAACTATGGAATAAGTTGCCTCTGCATGTCAGGCTAGCCCCTACACTGCCTGCTTTTAAATCTTGTCTTAAAACACATCTTTAAACTCACTATGAGAGTAGCCTTTTTATATCACTGTCCTGGTCTCTTAAACTAGTTGTTTTGTGTTTTTACGGTCTGTTTGTATGGCCTTTGTATTTTACTGTGCTGCTTTTATGCTTTTGTGTTTTTACTGTCTTGTTTTATGGTTTTTGCTATTGTACAGTACTTTGATCAACTGTTGTTGTTTTTAAATGTGCTAAATAAAGTTGGATTGGATTACATGTACAGATAATTTCCACATTTCGCAATATTTTTGTTTAACCTAGAGATGAATTCTGGGTCTGTGCTCTCCAAGAGCACAGACATGAAGATCATGTTTTCTTCTGTGACCCAAAAGGTGCCGGTGGAAGGCTGGTGCCAATCCGATGAAGCTCGACAAGGCCAGGAAATCTGTCAACAGTGTTACAGCTACATTTGTTCGTAGCTTAAATGGTGTTAGGATTGAGCACCCTCACATTAGATATGACAGTCCTGGGCTATTTTTGAACGATGGAGTTCATTTCACACCTCGAGGAAAAGATATGTTTTTAAGTACAGTAGCTAATTGCCTTAAAGACCACCTCCAAACACAGTGAACTGCTTACAGTTGGCAGTGTCACTGCTTTTGAATTTGGCCTTTAGGACCCATTTTGTTACACCTAAACGTAGCCCTGACCGTCATGGCTAATGTTGAGTTTATTGTTTATGTTCTTTATGGTTGTTAAAAAATAACATCTGTAGCCATAACACTGTCACCACCTCTGCTCTTCCTCATCCCTACAATCCGACCCTTTATCCCCTTTTCCTCCTACCACCCCATGGACTCTGCAGCTCTCTGGGCATAGCTGTTACCTCTTGCACAGGCCCAGTCAGTTGATTTCATTTGAATAAATGTGTTTACTTTTACATTTACAGTTTTTTATATTGCCCACCTTTTTGTGTTTTTACTTTCTGCTAAGAGCTACATAAAATGTTAACCTATAAATACCATCTTAATATTTTTATTTATAATTATTACCTATTATTTTGTTAAAAGTTTAGATCACCACTATATTTCCAATTAACATAGGAAACTGATGAATGACAGCTTTTAAGAATGTGCTTTTACTGTGAAGTATATTTTGATCGGATCCATTTTATATAACATAAATGTACACACGCAACAGTTTAACTAATTATAAAATTATATCTTGCATGAATGACAACATCAATAATAAAGGATGCAAATTTACAAGTTGTTTTGTATGACTTAAGTACACTTGAAATAAATGAAAAGATGTGTAACAGTATTTAAAATCATAGAACCTATGGATAATAACCCAGCGTCATAATTTGGCAAAATCTTAATGTTTTGTGAAACAAGTGATGATTTACCGTGGAGTACACATCACACTGGCCTAGGCGTAACTTTCCTCAAGCGTATGTCATAACCCGGCCCATAGGGCACGACAAAAAGGGGAAAAGACACAGAATGCCAATAAATACAAGTTATTTATTGTAATAACGAAAATAAACTGAACTGTAACTTTAGATATGCGGTGTGTTAGTCAGTGAAATCAGTAGTGTTCATGTGGATAGTGTAGGATAAGGTGTTGTGGAGTAAAACAAAATCCCAAGCAAAGCAATAGGGTGCAGGCACTGACAGGGAAGAGAGCGAGCCATGCTGGAAGCTGGGACTTTTATTTCCTGTAGAGCACTGGGCCCAGGTGCTCCAGAACTGGTTGGATACTGCAATCAGCTCTCTGGCACCTCAAAAGACAACATGGATAGACACAGGTACTGACAAAGCACACACACGTGGATGATGATGATGTCAGGGTCACCCAGGCGGTCATGACAGAAGAGTTGGAGGGCTTTGTCAGTGTGAGGATACCAGAACTTCCCCACACTCTGACGAGGGAACAGCTTTCTGTGCTCCAGGAATTTGCCATTGGAGTCGATGAGGATTGCAGTTTTAGGGTGCTGGTGATGAAGTGGTCCCTGTTCCTCTGTGTCTCTACTCTGGCTGGGCAAGGGGCCATGTCTAAGGCTGGAGGGGCAGTGTTGTCCTGTGGAGGACTGGGAGACTGGGCTGTGGTGCTGCCTAGCTGCTGGGGCCAGTCTGTGGAGGACTGGGAGACTGGGCTGTGGTGCTGCCTGGCTGCTGGGGCCAGTCTGTGGAGGACTGGGAGACTGGGCTGTGGTGCTGCCTGGCTGCTGGGGCCAGTCTGTGGAGGACTGGGAGACTGGGCTGTGGTGCTGCCTGGCTGCTGGGGCCAGTCTGTGGAGGACTGGGAGACTGGGCTGTGGTGCTGCCTGGCTGCTGGGGCCAGTCTGTGAGCCTGTGTCTCTAGTCTGACTCTGAGGGTGCTGCTCTGTTGCTTCCATCCTAAGCAGCTTCTCCTCCAGATTGACAAGAAGTGTGTCTCTCTGCTCCATCTCCTTTCTCATCTGACATAGTTCATGTCTGAGTTTCATTTGTTCTATGAAGCTCATTCATATTTTCTCTCAACTGTCCAACAGCAGTATTTCATCTTTCAGCTGTGGAACTGTGTCAGACTCTGACAGCTTGTTCTCTTTGGATTCTATTATCTCCACTTCATGGAGGGAGAGACACTCCTGAATGCGCTGCACTGACACTGGTGTCCTGGGTGTGTGAGGGCTGTTGAAGCGGGCTGGTGGAGGAGTGCTGGAGGCTGTGTGGACATGGGAGGGTGGAGCAATAGTGCTGGGAGCTGAAGGCTGGGTGGTTAAATCTGATGGAACTGTAACTGAGGTAGCTGAAGGCCTGTGTTTGAGTCTGAAGGAGCTGTAGGGGCTGTTGCTAAAGGCACAGAGGCCTTTTTCCCATCAGCGAGAGTTTTCACTCTGCTGAAGTCTCTTTCAAACTCTTCTAGTTTCGTCTGAGACCCCTGAACCATCACTGTGCCTGTGTTGTATAAACTGATGTTGATTTTTGGTACAGCATCTGCATCTAGCTGTCGGATGGATTTGTTGCCAATCATTTTAAGGTCATCATATTGCTCATGGAGAGTAGAAGGCCAAGCTTCTGGGTGAAGAACAGCAGGTCTGTTATTACTGCTGTCACTGCCTTTAAAGTCTGCTGAGTGTCTCAGGGTGGTCTCTGGGCAGCTTGCTTCTGTATTTCTTCCTCCCTGCTTCACTGGTCATAGTGGATAGTCACCAGACTATCTACACTCCATCCATCTGGTTTTAGTCGTTTTGGGTCCATTTTTCCAACTGGAAATAGTGCTGTTCTCCACTTTCTTTACATACAGTGCTAACTGTTTAGCTATGTTTTTACATGTTCTAGAAGTCCAGTTTCTTTGAATACAAATGTTCCTATCGCTCAGGAGTGTTCTGTAGTTAATCTTTATTCTTGTCTCTTTCCTTTTCTTATCTTTGTTGTTGATTTCCTCCTCCTTTTGCTGTCCTTTTAATAGTTTTCTCCTGGGCTAGGTCTGAGTCTCCATGGCAGTTGGTAGCTGACAGTTGACAGTTTGCGCTGTTACTTGCTAGCTAACTCACTTCTCCCACAGTTTTGTTTACTGAGTTTACTGGTTTCTCAGATTTACTTGAAACTTGCCCACTTTGTTCCCAAATTCTTTAGGTTTAATAGAATATAAAACTTGATCTAAAAGCAGTTAAATGATTTGCTGAAGTAGGAGCTCATGTTTTGTTGCTTCTTCTCTCTTGGTTTCCTGTTCTCTCTCTCCAGTCATTCTGCTGCCTCTCTCTCGCTCTCTCTCGCTCTGTCTCTCTTTGTGTATTTGACAAATAAACGTGATTTGATTTGTGATTTAACCAGAGACCAGCCAAAGTTTTCATTTTAGCCATTACGGAATTAAGATTTCTTAACTACAGCTGATCTGCTTCCACTGATGTCTGCCATTTTAAATAACTTCAAAAGTCGGGTAAAAAAAGAGAAACCTGCTACCTATATGTTTTCCATTGCTTTTTTCTAGTAAAAAGAGAGTGAGGAGAGATAAAACAGCTCTTTTTGTTTATCATTTTATTCACATTTTAATCATGTGATTATTGTCAGCTTTCGTAGAAAAGGTTTCAGTCGTAGTCGTCTGGACACTGTTTTCAGAATCACGACGTTTCGGCTGAATACGACTGAAACCTTTTCTACAATGGAACACTCCTGGACGAATGAGGGACTACACCATCTTATTGTCAGATTTACAACTAAATGGAATGCAGCCAGTATTATGTTATTAGTTACACCTGTACTTTTCCTGCTATGACATGTCAAAATGTCAGCTGTGTCAAAGCTCTATGGCTGGTAAGAGTGCACAGTGAGGATGATCACATTCATACACATGTGCCTCTGTTAATGGCCTGTGTTGTGTTCATGGAAATGGTTCTGTTGGCATATGACATTGTGATATTTGATGTGATATTGATACAAACTGAAGCGCTCCCGAGCATTATTTACAGCGACTCTGCATTTTGGAAGTGCATGTGATTGACTGCCTGACAGTGCGTGCTGCTGACTGACTTGAGCTGAGTGCAGCCTGTAACAGCAGCAGTCAATGCTGGCCTGCCTACTGGATATCAATACATCTGAATTTCCATGATGAGGTGGAATCAAAAGTACTGCTCCATGCCACACACACACACACACACACACACACACACACACACACTTGTACGCTATACACCACTATGCTATCCTTCCTATCACAGTTAACTGCACTGTCATTGAATGTTAACAGTATATACATTCATTTGAAATACATGTGTTTAACATGAGCACATAAAACTATTTTGCACTGTCAACAGAGAGGATTCACTCATTTGGAGCTTCTAGTAGCAACAATTTGCAATACTATCAGTGTCTCAGTGTTTCCCATCAATTACTGCCATAGTCTAATTTATCCCAGCAGTTTGATAATGAACCGAAAATATTTTTACACTTCTCATAATAACATAAGATCTGTAACGTTGTCTTTTGCGCCGCTGCTTCAGCAAAGCATCTCTCACTCCCAGTCAGCCAGCCAAAGTATACGCGATGGATTAACTAGTGCACAATCTCCTGTCGCTCTACCCCTCCTGTACCTGTTCGTCCTGCTATAGCGAGAAGGGTCTACTGACAATCGCACATGCTCTGCAGAGAAACACACAGAGAGAGAGTCCTACTTATGCCGTTGTTTAGTAAAAGATTGTAAGTGCATCTGTTGGTGCTGATGTCATTCGGTGCCACGTTGGTTTCGATTGTTTCGATAACAACAAGCCTCCTCCACACGTGGCTCACCTGATGTTGACAGAATCGCAGGTGAAAAACTCCAAAATGTGAGTTGTGTTTTTTTGGGCGACTTTGTAAAACATAGTGCTGACGAAGAAAGTCATCGGAGACAGAAACGGAAAGAGGCGGGGCAAGCCGACAGAGGTGTAGGTGTGTGTGTCTGTGTGTGTGGGGGGGGGACTGAAGGGGAAAGCAAGGTGAGCAGATTACATTAAACACTACAATAAGGTGGAGAATTAACTAGAATTAAAATGGTGACATAAGAAATAACCTACTAGAAATAGGCTAAGATAATCTTTCAAGTATTTGAACACACTTACACTCATTCTGTGGGAAACACTGAGTGTCTACATGTCCCAAAAAGTCTTACAATATCTAGATTACAGATCAAGGATTTTAAAAGAATAGAACATTTGGGGAAATATGCTTATTTGCTTTCTTTCTGAGAGTGAGTTGAGGAGACTGATCAGTCGGGTTATAGCAAAGGTTTCCAGATACGGTCTGTGAGCACAGGTTTTGGTTTGGTCTCTGCACAGGCACAATGGCACCAACCTGACAACCTGACTGTGACGACAAGACTTCAGGAAGCTGCACACGGTCACTGCACCGGCTGTGAGCCAGGTGCAACGTTTTTGTTGGACGACCCTGTGGTGTTTTGCCGGAGCCCTCTGCATTGGCTCCCCTTCTGCACTGCCAGACAGGCTCCATTGAAATGAATGAGAGGGCTGTGTTTTCTGCAGGCAGGGCTACTGTCGGCCTGAATGTGGCCTTACAGTGAAAGCCGAAGCGTTAACAATGTCATTCACAGTTAACTAACAATACTTAACCTTTACGCCATATAGTAAATGCCTACATTTAGACATTTTCTGCAGTACTTTTTAAACCATAGCAGGGACAAAATAAATTTAAAAGGAGAGTGGCTAGGAAAACGAGCACTGATGCTACATCTTAGCACTGGAGTCAATATCTAAAATTAGAGTCTTGTCAAAACCGTGAGGTTGCCAAGCAAACAGAGACTCCAGGTAGTCAGGCTGTTGTTTGGTAAGAAATAGTTCCAGCACATAACTCTCCTTAAAACCACAACTTTTTACATTTTTATTTGTCTATAGATAACTACATGTTAATTAGTGAGCTTTGGAGGTGTTGGTAGGTGTGTTTATGAACTTTGGATAGAGCCAGGCTAGCTGTTTCCTTCTGCTATCACTCTTTATGCTAACTTCATCCTGACTCCAGCTCCATACTTAACACACAGACATGGGACTGAAACTGATCTTCTCTCACTGTTGAAAGGAAGGGAATACGTATTTCCCAAAACTCGGAGGATATTTCCTAAAAACATAACTCGAGGTACATTTGTGTAACTCTGTTTGAAGGAAACAAGAGCTCATTAACCGTCAGCAAGCTGGCTAGCGTTTCTCTGTGTTTGGGCATAAGAGTACGCAGTCTCGCTGGTAACAGAGGACCAGTCATGTTTCCTGGCTCTCAGAAGGAAACCCAGCAGCAAAATGGATACACACTCTGCTGATTTTGGGCTTTGGTCAGACTGACCTGACACAGTTGTTGGCAGTCGCCATATCTGGAGAAGGTGCGGCCTGGTACCAGGTACTACCAGGTAGTGAAAACATGACAGAACATTCAGCTGTAAAAGTATAAAAATGTGTTGCAACTCACTCTAGGGAAGATGGCGGCCAGAGAGCAGATTGTCAGGATGAGCAGCAGGACCTCGCCCACTGCAAAGGTGATGTAGTTTGCAATCAGCCTGTTCCACAACATATGAACACAGAAAAACCTTGAGAGAAATATAAAGAACTGGTAGGAGTCAACTATGGAGAGAAATTAGACTCAAAATGGTCACAAATGTGTATTACATGATCTACAAAGGAAAAATAACATTTTCAAATGTGTACAATGATTTGTGTGGAATTTTGGGTACTCACAAATGCATGTTCCAATCCACACACAAATACCAAGCAACTGGAACATGTATGTGTTCTAATCGAGGGGTGACGAGCTATTCTGCCTATTTAGAAAAACGTCTTTCCCACTTTGAAATTACACAGGAATTCACCGAAAGCCCAGATATCCCAGTTTTCCACCAGCACTGTGGAGCTGGAGACCGTGAAAAGAGTCTCAAACCGCCATGTGCAAATGTAACCTGACCCGTGCGTATCGGGCAGTGCGTGCACACACATTTAACAATCTGTAAATAATACAAAAGAATGCCACAAATAGTTTTAGACATTTGTACACACAGGAAGCTTTTCGAAAGCTTCCTGTGAAGTTGAAGCTGTATGTAAAATATTAATACTTATTCAGGTTGTGATATGTGCATTTGTAAAACTGTTTTACATGTGTTCCAATTGCTTGGTATTTGTGTGTGGATTGGAACATGCATTTGTGAGTACCCAAATTTAGGCACAAATCATTGTACACATTTGAAAATCTTATTTTTCATTTGTAGATCATGTAATACACATTTGTGACCATTTTGAGTCTAATTTCTCTCCATAGTCAACAAGTCCTGCCTCTCTAACATCTGTGTTAAAACAATACTGCAGAGAGCAATGTTACAGTGAGTTGGGCTGCAGAATTGATGGATAAAAAAGTTTGAGATCCAAGATTAGAGTATCCCTCGCAGTACAGAGTAAATAATTACATGAAGAGGATCATCTTTTCTTTTACTTTTTGGGTAGGTGTCTCAGCCAGAGTGTGACATAAATCAAACATGGCCAGATTGTGAATAAAAAAGTGTGAGGAGATTACTGCTGGCCTTGTGAACTGACCAGGGGTCTATGAGTGCCTCCATAGCTGCAGTGAAGAGCAGGACCACACAGGAGCAGCAGAAGGCAGCTCCGCTCTGTTTCTCCTTCTCCACCGAGTAACGAGTCTCCAGGTCTGGATCCACAAACCTCAGGGAGAGCCTGTTGGTGTGTTTCCCCTTCAGACTGATGAGACAAGAGAACCTCAGCACTTACATCAAATGTAATATACTGGTTTTATATTAACTACAGTTTATCTGATAACGTATTACATTTTTCAGCAACACTACACATACTGTTGCAGTTTTGTATTGGGAAATCTACCATATCTTGTTACGCCACTGAAAATTCATGTAATCATGTAATTCTACTTGCCCCTAACACCATGTTTTGCATTGTGTGCAACCAAGTCAAATTTGGGAGAAAACTGCTACACTGATTTGTGGGGCTGGGTATCAAACTTTACTTGGTACTTTTCTGGTACTGACCAAAATGTATCAAAAACTGTCAAGTACTGAACCTGGCATCAGATGTCTGGTCAGAATCATAATCTTTCTAATCAAAGTTCAAGTATGGGGAAAGTCGGGGCGGTTTGATCCTGTCCACATGTCCAAGTGTCCTTCAGCAAGACACTGAACTCCAAGTTGCTCACGATAGCTAGGCCCGTGGCTTGCATGTGAGTGTGTGTGTGTGAATGAGAGCCAACATTAAGGTAGAAAAGTGCTATGTAAGTGCAGTCCATTAACCATTTACGGCTGCATGTGTTCGGAACCTTGGCTTCTTATATGAAAAACATTTTTATCTTTCACAAAGTAATTTACCAGAATAAGTATAATTTTAGTATTGGTACCGAAACTAAGGTATCATATCTGCACTAGCATCGAACAATGTCCAGCAAAACCCAGCTCTAGGGTGCTGCTCTTTAGCAGTAGCAAATGATAAATATAATGAAAATCTTTAAAATAAGTTTAAAAAAAACCCAGAGAAATAGAAAGGTTGCCCAGGAAGCAACATGGTGGAGGGTTTTAATTTAGAAAGATATTAGCTCTTTGTGTGAGTTTCCACCATGGTCTCATTTATTCCTGTAATTAGTGTATGCCAATGTGTCATAACTGCCAACAAGGAGAGGGAACGATCCTGGCTCAGTGTCAATGCCGGGTCCCCTGACGAGCACTAACATGACATAAGCTAAAAATGAGGAAAGCAGTAAGTTCAGGTGTTTTGCATCTAGAGAGAACTAGTGCTTTATGGTTCAAACAGTGGCGGTCACTTACGCTTGGACTGTCTCTCTCTCCAACAGAGCCTCATTGAGCAGTTTGTTGAGCTCCTGTTCGTTCTCCTGAGCATCGATCACCCTTTCAGCAAGGTCCCGCAGTCGCAGCCTTCTCCGAGGGTTAGGGAAAGATGGATTCACCACCTTAAGTCCCACAAAGAAAAAATTGAGAGTAGAGCACACACATATTCCATTTCTATATCTGATATTTACTATATCAATGCCAGGTCAGCAAAACAGACCAGTCAGCTGGTCTGTCCATCCAACACTTCAATCCACAGCAAGAAACCTCCGCTGAACATTTCCACTTTATTAACATCTTGCTCACGATAAAGAAACCTACTTGCCAGATTTCCATAAAATTTGCTGTGGATGGTCCCCTGAGCTTGAAACGTAATCTTTTAGTGCTACTATCGAGCCCAAATGTCCCCTAGTACACAAGAACTAGTCAAATCTAATGAAATGACTGTCATGACATTTCCTGAGCATATTCGTGCTCCGCAGAGGGTGAGCTTTCCTCAGGACAAAATGTTAACACTGAACACAAGATTATCTCATAGTGTAATATAATTAATGTGCTCAGCAAATTTCATGGCAATCTGCCCAAAGGGATAAATGACTCTGTGACCTTTACTCCAGCACTACCCTGAGGACAAACTTTTTACATTTTTAGCTCCACTACTAGTATGACTCTATGTGCCTCAAGAGACCAGATAGTGGCACAAAAAAATTGTATTTCCTCACAAAATACATGTTGGTGGAAGCTTAGCGATGTAGCAACTTATGACAGGGTTAGTTGGTAAGCTACTGTAGCTGGCAACATGCTAGCTATACGGGAACATGCTAGAGCTAGCCAAGACGGTTTGTAACTGGTCAACAATGCAAATTCACGTATCAGAGTAACCAAAGTAGAACTATATGTGACTGAAGATGAAGATGAAGATTTACTTCACCTTCATCAAACAAATCTGGGGGATTCCACTGAAAGGAACTCACTTTGGTCTGAAATTTCCCTCTTATAAAAGCTGCTGTGACCGGGCCCTAAGATTAGCTAAATTATCAGTATTTATATACAGTCGTGGCTGAAAATAGTGGCACTCTTGCACATTTAAAGAAAAACTCACAATTGTCTCTAAAAGTATTTGGTCTCCACAATTCTTTATTTCACTGTTAATAGTACAGTAACTTTGTTTTTGATTCAGAACTTAACATATCTTTTTAAATCATAAATTAAACAGAAATGGCGTTGATAAAATTATCGACACCCTAGATTTAATATTTAGTAGTATAGCCTTTGGAGAAAATAACTGCTGTCAAGCGTTTCCTATAGACTTCGATGAGATTCCTGCACCTCTCTCCTGGCAGTTTGCAATTCTTTTGCAAACTGCTCAAATTCTCTCAGATTTGAAGGTGCCTTCTTCCAACTGCTGTTTTCAGATCTCTCCACAGGTGTTCAATGGAATGTAGATCTGGACTCATTGCTGGCCACTTTAGAACAGTCCAGCGTTTTCTTTTGAACCATTCCTGGGTGCTTTTTGATGTGTGTTTTGGGTCATTGCCCTGCTGGAGGACCCATGACCCTCGACGGAGATGCAGCTTTGTGACTCTTGGTGGAACAATGCACTCTACCAAAAAGCTCTAATTTGGTCTCATCTGTCACATTCTCCGAGAAGGATTTTGACTTGTTCAGGTGTGTTTTGGCAAATTCCAGCTGGGCTCTCTCGCTCTCAGCAGTGGGGTCCTCCTGGGTCTCCTAACATAGAACCTCCTTTCGTTGAGTTGGCGACAGATGGTGCGAGTTGAAGCGGTTGTACCTTGTGTCTGAAGGTCAGCTTGAATCTATTTTGTAGTTGTCCTTTCTCCACAATTCGAACAATCCTTTGCTGCAATCTTAGGTCAACTTTTCTCTTGTGTCCTCTTCCAGGGAGGTTGGCTACAGTACCATGGGCCTTAAACTTCTTGATGACATTGTACACGGTGGACACAGGAACAACAAGGTGTCTGGAGATGGACATGTAGCCTTGAGATTGTCCACGCTTGGCTACGATCTTCTGTCTGATCTTCTGTCTGGCCTCCTCAGACAATTCTCTGTTTTTTTTCCCATTCATGCTCAGTGTGGTACACGCAGTGATACAAAAAAGCAGAATGAGTACTTTGCTCCATTTAAACTGGTTGAATGAGTGAGTTCAAGGTGAATCACCTGCTTGAATCCAATTACTTCTTGCAACTTCTAAAAAGGTGCCAATAATATTGTTCAGGCCATTTTGGGATTTCTGTGTGGAATAAGATAGGATTCAGTATTTTTTTCTTTCAGCTTTTTGTTTTGTTCCACTGGAAACCAAAGAAATACATATGTGGATACCAAAAAAAATGTCAGGGTGCCAATATTTTTGGCCACGACTGTATATTTTGACAGTCCAACACTTTTAAATTGTGAGTGGTAAAAAAAACCCTGCTGCCTTTTGAGGGCCCCCAGTGGGACTCTTACTACATTACATTCCAATCTAAGTAATGATTTGTTGGATACCCTCGTGTCCAGTTCTTCTGGTTCCTCTGGTGTGGTGCAGGCTGTGTTAACACTGCCGTTACACTCTGTGGTGTTGATCAACAGCGGGGAGTTTCCATTGGAAGAGGTTACAGACAGCTTCTAATGTGAAACAAGCAAACAGGAAGTACTGAGGGATTACTATGAAAAGTTTCTTCTTTTTTACATTCCAGAACATATCCATGTATTTTGAATGCTGAACATACAGTTTCTTATATTCTGAAATGATATTCAAATCTAGTTTTGAGTAACAAGAAGTATTCAAATGTGACTTTACATGTAACATTTCGCCACTTTCCCTGTGCATCAGCTGGCTGAATATGAGACAAACATTTGAATAGCCAAATATTTGCAATATGGGTGTGTGGCAGGTTTGACTCACTACACCGTTGATGCCATTCTTTCCCACAGGTCCTTTGGGAACAACCACCAGGTAGGTTTCAATGCCCCGCTCCCTCAGGTAGTCACAGCGGTCACCTCCGTTCCCTGGCTCCACATCAAACTCGCCATGAAGACACTCCATGGTGCTCTGTGAGATGTGGACGCGACTGGTCCACACATAGAGAGGGGTCAAAAATGAGAGAGATCATTGATCTACCAACTACCATGAGTGCCCCTTTACAATTTACAAAGATGCTCTTATACAGAGTGATGATTTGCAACAGTAGATTAAATTTTACTTAATGAACATTTCAGTGCTAACATTTGAGATTACATGACATCTGAGCAAACTACATGTGGTGATGAAGACAGTGAAATGTGGTTGAAAGCTCTGGAAAATGCTAGCAAACAGACCTTGAATTAATATTTTTTTTGTTGTCAAACTGGTGAAGCATGAACATCCATGCTCAATTCTATTATTTTGTTTTGGATTTGTTTATTCTTTAACACTGCACTAATCAGTATTTTTTATATTAAAAATTGTTGAAATGACTTAGTGTAATGTGAAATGTGTCACTTGTAGTGTAGAGAATTTTATCACCAACTCTGCCGTTCCCCTCAGCTCTACAAAGCCTTTAGCCTCTTTTAGCTTATTGTTTTGGTTTTATGGTCCCCAAACTCCTCTCTCATCAACCTGGTTTCCAGCAGCAGCAGGCAGCTGTTTTCAGTGAAAAAGCTCAGATAAAGCCACTGTACATGACCTGCTCAGCAGCAAACCGCAGACAGGTACAGTTAGAGACTAGTTGGTGAGGGAATATTGGACCTAGATTCATTGGGTGGACACAGACACCACTCCAAATGAATGCTAAATGTTACTCTGTGTCTGCTGGATGTGGAAATAGACAAACGTTAAAATGTGCTAAAATGTTTGGTGTGATGCAATTTAATATGTGACTGGTGGTTAATGCCTTGTTACTTCCTTGTACACTTAAAGGTAGGGTATGCGATTCCGGAGAAATCCAATACCATGACATATACCATGATACAGAGCGAACAACGACACAGCAAGTAATGTAACTAACGTTAGCTAGGCTGTGGGTTAGCAAACTGTCGCTACAGTTGCTGCTGTGAAGCTAACAGCCAGAGAGGACGAGACGTCTCCCAGAGCAGCACAGCAGCTCCAGACAGCGACGCTCACAACTCTCCTGCTGCTATAGCTAACATCACATCAACAGTATATCTTGGCAAACTAAAAAGTCAGCTGAATGTCCGTGGGCAAGTCATTTAACGTCACCTGACACACAAACGGAATGGAATAGTGTCGTGTGGCTCGGTTCAAGCCACTTTGTTTGTTTCCCATCTACAGAGCCAGGGCTGAGTACAAACACCGGAGGGTTTTTCAGCGCTCACACTGAACGCACAGCTAGCGGACCGAGAGGAGATATTTGCTGAATTTGACAAAAAGATGTGTACTGGATTAGAATCACAGAACACACTAACAAGAGACAAACAGGAGCATCCTCATGTCAAACACAGGGCCAAGCTCTCAGGCTGTGGGCATGTTAGGTGGAAGGCAGGCCATGTTTTCAGGTTTTCCAACAGCCTATTGTTCCCCACTTGGGGATTAATAGTAAGTTAACATGTATTTCTCTAAAGGTAATAATACTAAACTGGTAGTTACTTAGTTCAGTTCACATTGTGAAATCCATTAAATCAGGATTTTCTGAAAGGTCAGTGGAGTCAATGAACAGGAAATTGAAGTAACTTTATTTTTAAAACAAACAAAAGTGTGGAATTGATGTCTGTTCTTACCCTGGTATCCCTCCAGCCTCCATTTTGTTTGCCACAGTGACATCTGTGGACCAGACGTCGTATTGCCAGCGTTTCTGCCCCAGCACTCCCCCCAGGACTGTACCACTGTGCACGCCAACCCGCATGTCGACATCTGTTTGGGTCTTCTCTCTGACGTACCTGTGGTTAGTTTACAAATCAACCACATGAAATAAAAAGCAGCAAGAACCACAACTAGATTCTGTTTTTGTTACAATCATTAATCCAGCTCTCGTTCCTGTTTTAAAACCCTGGCTACAATGACACCACAAATACATTCTAAACCTATGCTCTGATATCTCATTTAGAGCATCAAGGGACACCAAAACTAAAGTAAATCCATTCACGCACACTTGTCTGTAGTCTGACCAAAATGTATCAGAATCGATTTGAGCTTAGTGACCTCTCATTGTCAACCAGTGTTCAATTCACTTTATTTCACAGCTGCAGTCCACAGAAAGTCAATAACAGTCCATCAGATGATCAATTCCACACGGTGGACCAAGTGACTAACCCACTGCATCACATCAAAATGTAGCAGACACTGACTGATCTTTAGAACAGGCCAGCATCATCCAGAGTTATCTCAGGCTGCTCTCTCCAGCTCCTGAACCCCTCATCCCTGTACTCACGAGATGGCCTCCACCATGGCCAGGCCCATCATGATGGAGCAGGCAGCGTGGTCCTCCCTGTAGTCCGGCAGCCCACAGATACAGTAGTAGCAGTCTCCCAGGATCTTGATCCTCAGCTGGTGATATTTCTTACGGGGTAGATAAGGTTTAGTCAGAGAGATGGACCCAAGAACTTGCAGAGCACACTGGGATATCTACATGCTTATCCATATGTCTTTTTTGGCAGTTATAGAAAATGAAGGAATGGGTGACCTTTTAAACATTTTGTAATTGCTCTTAGGGATGCACAGATCCGGTCTGTTGGATTGTGATGGGCACAGATACTGATTTTCTGAGACCAGTCTGACATGCACACAACAGGTTTTCTGTTCTGCTCCATTAATTTGCCGTGGTAAGCTAACATTGATGAGTTACTCATCACTTCCTGCATGAGCTTCACAATAAGTGCATTATAATGTGAGCGCAGTGGTAGACCTTTTGTGGGTGTTCAGATTGATATCAGCCCTGCATTAAAACAACTCAGGTGGATGCATTGGTGGGGGCATGTTGCTTCAGGTACAGACATGAAATACGATCCAGGAAGTCCAGTTTGATTAACAGATCTGTGAATTGTAAGGCTTCTCAGATGCAGAACACTGTGCAGCGGTTTATAATACTCAGACAGGATTTTACAACTCTGGAAAGTTATCACTGCAGCAATTACTTTTTCTCTCGTCGCAACGATTGCGAGATAAACAGTACAAATAAAGCAAATACACGTATGTGACTGGCCAACGCAGCGCCTTGCCGGATGACGTCGCATTGCATTGCAGCGAAAGTTAAGGCAGGTGCAACGTTTTTGTTGGACGACCCTGTGGTGTTTTGCCGGAGCCCTCTGCATTGGCTCCCCTTCTGCACTGCCAGACAGGCTCCATTGAAATGAATGAGAGGGCTGTGTTTTCTGCAGGCAGGGCTACTGTCGGCCTGAATGTGGCCTTACAGTGAAAGCCGAAGCGTTAACAATGTCATTCACAGTTAACTAACAATACTTAACCTTTACGCCATATAGTAAATGCCTACATTTAGAGTCTTGTCAACACAGTGAGGTATCCAGGCAACCAAAAGAGACTCCAGGAAGTCACTGCACCCAGCTGTTGTTTGGTAAGAAATAGTTCCAGCACATAACCCATATATCCCCATAAAACAACAACTTGATGTTCTTACATTTCTCTTTGTCTCTGGATTAAACAAATGAGATATAACATGTTAGTTAGCGATCCTTAGATGTGTTGGTAGAAGTATTTTGAAATTTGGAGGTAGCTATTTCCCACTGCTTCCAGGCCTTATGCTAAGCTAAGCTCATCGTCCCCCTTCTCTGGCATCATACTTAATTGAGATACCCACACAATTTATCTCAGACTGCTGAAACCTCCTGTTAGCTTTGGCCTAACAATTTCTTGCACCGAACAAGGGCTGTCGATTTTGTGGATCTCTTCACAGCCGGTATGGAGAGGAGGAATGATTATACGAGTGGTATCGATCTTCTCTCGGCAAGAAAGAGAATAAGCATATTTCCCAAAATATAGAAACATGTGTCTTAATCTGTTACACACAGAGAAGTTTACAGGTTTAAATCTGGGAAAAAGAGAGCACTGGTATCTGCTCAGTACTCTGTATCAGCAGATACCGTGAGTTTAGGTATCTGGGGAGAAAAAGTCAGACCAAGTTTGATATATAAATATGGAAATATAGAAAAATACAGATATTTATAATCACTGATCATTATTTATAATGCATAATCTTATATGTACAAAATCTCTTGATACAGGATCAAGTCATCCTTGGGAGTAAGGACAACACCTACACACAATAAAATGGGCCAAAAATGCAAGCTTTATCACCACTGGCTGGATCACGGGATTATTTCTTTTTACGTAACTGTGACTATGCATAATCATTAAAAATGAAAGATGGATATAAATTCTAAATGTCTATATAACAGTCAGAATATTTGATCATTTCTTGTAATCTTGATGTAACATGATGTAAAAATGACATACATGTATATACTGTAACTGGAACAAGCAAATGTCATGAAATCACTGTTGTTAGGTAACAGTGTGAAACTCACTGCAGCCAGTTTGTCAAAGCGAGCAAAAAGCTCATTGAGCAGTTTGACCAGCTCCTGAGCACTGCAGGACGACGACAGCTGGGTGAAGCCCACGATGTCTGCAAACAAAATACTGCACGACAACAGGAGACAGACACAAGACAGCACATTAGTATGATATCATGCTGCTACAGTCACATAAACAGTATCCCCCATGCACATTTTCACTGCTTCAACATGTCATATTGTTACAAATCTGAGTTAGAATCTGTGACCATCCTATGACTTCAGAGCAGTGACTACTTTCTGGAAAACTGTTGCTTCTTGGAAAACTGTGAATATTGAATGATGACTGGCTGCACTCCATTTGGCTGTGCCATCTGGCATACTGCTTGTTACTTAGCGGCAAGGATGGGGAACCCCACTGAAATGGAGCGCAGGTGGCACAGGAGGCAGCAGGTATGACGTTGAATCTTTATCAACTGATAATCAAACAGCAGCAGGTGGTGGAGATGCTGTGGTGAACTTTGATTTTATCTTTGCGCAGCTTCAAGTGTTGGCAGACACTATAGAATCTTTGGATTCAGCTACAACAAGCCATGGAAAATATGTGTTTATTAGTCTCTATTGTTTATGATGCTGTTGGTACACATGGTATTTAGTTTAGGCTTTAAAAAATAGGTTCACAATTTTTCAATCCTGTCTTAAAACAAAAGTCAGGTGCCCATATGAATATTGAAACAGGTTTGTCTTGCTGTAATCATTCCTCCTGTTCATACTGGACATGAAAAGATCCATTCCTAAAGCGATTTCAATGTAAGCGATGGAGGACAAAATCCACAGTCCTCCCTCTGTGTGAAAATACACTCCAAAGTTTACCTGAAGTTAATATGAGACTTCAGCAGACAAGTATAGTGGATATCTTCCAGAGTTTTTGTTACTATTCTTCCACTGCAGCTCACCAGGGAAACACTGTCTACGGAAATACAAAGATGGTATTTTCTATTAAAAGTAGAAGTTGGAATATATCCTCTTAATTTGTCTAACACAAACTAGTGAAGCCTCATATTAACTTCAGCTGAACTTTGGAATGTATTTTTGCACACAGCGAGGACAATGCATTTTGTCCCCCATCACTTAAACTGGAAGCACATTAAGAAGAAATCTTTTAATGTCCAGTATGAACAGGAGGAATGATTACAGCAAGCAAAACTGTTTTAGTGTACATATGGGCCCCTGACCATTGTTTTAAGACAGACCTGAAAAATTGTGAACCTGTCCTTTCAGTAGCGGAAGTATCTCCACACCAACATCTTGTTACCTCATTTATTCACAACAGCTCTTTGTGTTTAAGGTTGTTGTGACTGTTGAGCTGTGATTTCTGTACCAACACAAAGACGTTTCCTCAGAGGGAGCGCCCTTCTCTCCCAACTGACTATCTGACTTATGACACCAGAACAATAGCATCTGTCCGGTTTGCGTTATAGCTCTCAGTAGTTACGACTTCATGAGCTTCTTTAATGATAAAATTTTAACTATTAGAGAAAAAATTCATCAAGTGCTGCCTTCAACCGGTACTGACTTATCTTCAAACACAGGAACCTTGGAAACAGCTGTAGAGCCTGATGTGTGTTTTGGCTGCTTTGTTCCTGTCAACCTCCTTCAGCTGACTTCAACGATTAATTAATCTAAGCCATCACTCTCGTCTCTTAGACCCCATTCCAACTAGGCTGCTTAAAGACGTTTTACCCTTAATTAGCACTTCTTTACTGGATATGATCAATCTGTCTTTATTAACAGGCTATGTCCCACAATCCTTTAAAGTAGCTGTAATTAAACCGCTTCTTAAAAAGCCCACTCTTGATCCTGGGGTTTTAGCCAACTATAGACCTATATCTGACCTTCCCTTTCTCTCTAAGATCCTTGAGAAAGCAGTCGCCAATCAGTTGTGTGACTTTCTACCTAACAATAGTTTATTTGAGGATTTTCAGTCAAGATTTAGAGTGCATCATAGCACAGAGACAGCACTGGTGTGTTACCTACGTAACATTGCAAAAATCAGGCACATCCTGTCTCAAAATGATGCTGAAAAATTAGTCCATGCATTTGTTACTTCTAGGCTGGACTACTGCAATTCCTTATTATCAGGCTGCCCGAATAACTCCCTTAAGACTCTCCAGTTGATCCAGAATTGCTGCGGCACCTGTACTGACAAGAACCAGGAAAAGAGATCATATCTCTCCAATATTAGCTTCTCTGCACTGGCTCCCTGTAAAATCCAGAATAGAATTTAAAATCCTTCTCCTCACCTACAAAGCTCTTAATGGTCAGGCACCATCATACCTTAAAGAGCTCATAATACCATATTACCCGACTAGAACACTGCGCTCCCAGGATGCAGGGTTACTTGTGGTTCCTAGAGTCTCCAAAAGTAGAATGGGAGCCAGAGCCTTCAGCTATCAAGCTCCTCTTCTGTGGAATCAGGTCCCAGTTTGGGTTCAGGAGGCAGACACCATCTCCACATTTAAGAGTAGACTAAAGACTTTCCTCTTCTATAAAGCTTATAGTTAGGGCTGGCTTGGGTGAGTCCTGAACCATCCCTTAGTTATGCTGCCATAGGCGTAGACTGCCGGGAAACATCCCATGATGCACCTCTTTCCTCTCTCCTCCTCTCCCTCTCCATCTGTATGCATTTTTATCCCATTACTGCATGTTACTAACTCAACATCTTCTCTCTCACGTAGTTCTGTGCTTTCTCGTTTCTCTCCTCTCTCCTGTCGCTTCCAGCAGGTATTTCTGCCTCCGGAGCTGCAGAGTCTGGATCTGTGGTTGTGGGCCACCTGCTGCCCCCGTGTTCCTGCTCGACAACTGCTACTACAGTTGTTGTTATTGGTTCTATTACTAATACTGGCATTTTTCCTATAGCGGTCATTCCTATTATTATTAATTTATTTATATTAACACTACAATTACTATTCTACTATTTAAAAAAATAATAATTCTAGGTGGTATTTGCATTGTCCCTCTTCACCACCCCCCCACCCCCAAAACCTCTCTCTCTCTCTCTCTCTCTCTCTCTCTCTCTCTCAAAACCCAACACGGCAGCGGCGGATGGCCGCCCACCATTGAGTCTGGTTCTGTCCAAGGTTTCTGTCTGTTAAAGGAAGTTTTTTCCTTGCCACTGTCTCCAAATTCTTGCTCATGGTGGGATTTGTTGGGTCTCTGTAAATAATATTATAAAGAGCCGTACTCTTTATAATATTATTCATAAACTAGACCCAACTAGACCTGCTCTATAGGAAAAGTGCAATGAGATAACTTCTGTTATGAATTGGCGCTATATAAATAAAATTTATTTGAATTGAATTTAATAACTGTCAACAAATAAGAAAATACATTTGTGCTTGCTTGTTTGCTTTACATTAACGGCTTTAATTTGAGAAGTGGGGAGCCTCTGGAACCCTCTCAAGGATCCATGTAGACAGCTAGACCCAACTTTGAGAAGCACCTTGCTGAATACACAATAAAAATAAAAAAATCAACCAGACAAGATTCAGACAGACATACAGCACCCTGAATGTCAACAGATGTACCAAGTTACCTGACGTTTTCATGTCGGTACATGTACATGGTGTTGAACTGTTGCATCTCCTTCTGACTGGGCTCCTTCTTCATGTCCTGAAGCATTTCATCAGCTATGTGCTTTGGAAGGATGGAGAGCAGCAGACGTTCCTGTGGGGGACAAAGACAAACACAGAAAGGACATCATACACAGCTACTGAAAACATACTTCTATTAAAGACCTGTTTTGCCCTGTCAATATCACTGATATGATCAACTGTACACTGGTTGACTACAGTAAGCAAAAAAAACAGATCAACATTTTGGAAAATACACTTATTCACTTTCTTTTCCAGACTGAGATGTTCAGATGGATATCTCATGTCTGTGAGTTCAGTACAGAGCTGGAGTCAGGATGTGGTTAGCCTAGCTTAGCATAAAGATGGGAAGCAGGGGGAGACTATATAACTTTTATTTGAAACATCTAGTGGCTGCTAAGAAAGATATTCTTCCCCCTCCCGCTGATATGTGAAAAACTACTATTTTTCAATCATGTCTATAATGCGCTAACATTAGCATAGGGTTGGCTATGATTGAAAATACTAAGGTTTTTCTGGTTGCATCATTTCAGAACTGACCATCGCATAATGTCATACCAAAGCAACGGCTTGTGGCTGGTCGTTTTGAAATTCATTCAAAGAACTTTTCTAGTTAAACAACTCTTGGACACATTCAAGAACACTGAGCACCAGAATCAAAAGGTAAAAATAACAGTTATTAATATATTTTGGAGCCCACATTGTTTACCACATTGTTAGTCTTCCTATTCCGTGCCTTTTGTTGACACAATGTTACATTTCTTGGCCTGTTACTGCCATGCAAACAACAAGAGAATTTCTTATCTTCATTTCAGAAGTGACGGCTGCATAAAACTGCATAGTGTATCTTTAAACTAAGAGTCAAAAGTCTGGCAACAAGAGACTACTGTTCAGCCTGTGACCTCTTCTTCAGGCGTAGCCCCAGTCTGTGCCTCTTCTGTGATCATTGATTTTACATTTGAGAGTTTTGGATGGATGACTACATTGAGTCACATCAATAAGCCACTTGTTTTTGTCAAGTAACATTTTGAGGCACAAACTAAAGTTACATCAGGAGTAGAATATAGGGGTGATGAATTAAAAAAAAGGTACACTTGGTGTACACAGCTGTTTTTGTAGAGAGCATTGTTTACAGGGAGCTGAACGGCCTCAAACAGTCAGTGTGGCTGCAGAGATCCTGCACACAGTGACCAGACCCATACGGACAAAACAAAAAGCCTCCATTATACACACAGACACACACACACTTGACCTGTGAATCAGAGGACCACAGTGAAAATAAGTTATCCTTTAACTTTATTGTGTTATCCTCGACATTTTCAATGTATTTTTTCAATTTTCATGTCAATCAAATCAACAAAACATTTTAAAAACAGGCCTTCACACATACACACACAGTGTGCATGGGGGGGCAGGTGGCAGCTTTCAATATTCTTATCAAAACCTGACAGAGAGGCAGAGAGGCAACAAACGGCTGAGCGGGTTGGCTCTGTGATTACAGCTGACACCATCTCAGGAGGCCGGTTGCCATGGTAACCAGCAGTGACCGGATGCTCCTTGATTGGTTGGCGGCCCTCGTCTCCCAACACCCTGTGCTTCTCCTTTAGTATTCTGGGAGTTTCTTCCACTCGTGGTTTTATCAGCCCTCTTGTTGTCTTTTTCCTCTCTATCACTTCTCCCAACACCTTCACTCTCTTCTATATTCTCCTCCATAATCACCCCTATTTGCTCTCTCCCCCCCTTCCTTCTCTGCCTTTTTCCTTGCTCTCTATGGTGCAAACCATCTGTTCTATAAATGATAGTGATGGAGAATGCCCAATGGCCACAGATGTGAGGAGAGGAGAGCTGACTGCTGACACAGTACAAGCTCAAACAGATATAAGCCAAAAAAACCAACACACACACATACTCCAAAAAACAGATATCACAAAGTGCATGTTGCTGGCTAGGCCCAAAACAATCCAAAGAGGACCAAATAAAATAGATATATACTGCAGACGCAATATCTGACCTCTTTGAAGGATGTTTCATAAAGCAAGATGGCCAGTTAAACCAGGCTGACTTCACTAGATCAATTATCAGTAAATTCTGTCTCATAAAGGAAACTGAAATAAGTCTGACTGTGGGAACGTATCCCTACAGGTTAGCCTAGTCCTAGTCAGGCTAGATTTCAGGTTTAGCTTCATCTCAGGTTTAGCCAGTGTTACAATCAATATGCCAGACTAAAACACGTGCTAACATGGAACAGATATAATGTTTGCCATGCTTACCTCTCAGTTTAGCATGCTAACATTTGGCTTAGCTGAGGCTGATGGGAATGTAGTGTTGCAGGTGTTTGGTTTATGACCGAAGTGTTGGTCAAATGAAAATTTTGGCCTAATGATGGCGCTAGATGAACAAACAGGGGATCACCAAATTAATTACAAATTCCATTCGGACCATGAATGTTTGCACCAACTTTTATCGTAATAGATCCAATAGATTCACTCAACAAAAACTGTCAACCTCATGGTGGTGCTTGAGGAAAGCCATCCTCTGAAAACCATGAATGTACTAACTTTTGTGCCAATTCATCTAGCAGGTGTTTAGTGAAGACTTAATTTTAATTACAAATTAAAAGTTAAAACATTTTATTTTCCATTTCATGTTTGAAAATGCATCATTACTGTCATAATTATTTGAAATGAAAGCTCCATTGACAAAAACATTGTGTATTGTTGTTGTAAGTACAACTGTACCATAATTATAGTAAAACTGAGTGTGAAATAGACTTTTCAGTTTCTAATATTAATAATAATAATAATAATAATAATAATAATAATAATAATAATAAAACTGTATTTATAGAGCACTTGCAAAACAAAGTACAAAGTGCTTCACAACAAGAGAAATAAAATACCACAGTGAATGACGAAATATAAAGAAATAAAATACATAAAATACACAAAAGCAATACAATAAATAACAGCCAGTTCAGGATATGCTTTCAGATAAAGGTGTGTTTTGAGAACAGACGTAAACAAAGACACTGACTCAGACAACGTAATTTCTGCGGGCAAGTTGTTGCTCTGTCCCCCTTAGTTTCCATCCTGGACTCAGGAACAGACAGGAGACCCTTGCCCGAAGATCTCAAACTACGTGAAGGTTCATAAGGGATTACAAGGTCTAAAATATAGTCTGGAGCCAGAGCCATGAAGAGCCTTAAAAGTAATCAACAAGCTCTAAAAAATCAATCCTAAAACAAACAGGGAGCCAATGTAAAGAGGCTAAAAGAGGTGTGATGTGGTCGTACTTCTTGGTCCTGGTTAACAGCCTAGCAGCTGAGTCCTGTACAGTCTGCAGTCGTGTCAAAGTTTTTTGATTAAGACAAGTGAACAGGCTGTTACAATAATCGAGGCCTGAAGCATGTACAACAGTTTCTGCATCACTAAGATTTAAAATAGATCGGATTTTTGCTTCTTTTGCTTTGTTTCTGAGGTGATAAAAACATGATTGGACAAGCTTAATGATATGTTGTTCAAAACATAAAATTGTTATCAAACAGGATGCCAAGATTTCTTGCAACAGGCTTGATATGTTGTGACAGGTTACCAGTAGATGGCAGTAATTGTTTTGTGTTGGGGCCCAATAACAAGGATTTCAGTTTTATTTGAGTTGAGCTGAAGAAAATTTATCGACATCCAATTTTTTATGTCAGACAGGCAGTCCTGCAGAGAACTCAGCATACTAAGGTCAGTGGGCTTGACAGGGAGGTACAAGTGAGTGTAATCCGCATAAAAATGAAAGAAGTACCATGTCTACGGATTACATCACCCAAAGGAAGCATGTATAAGGAGAACAGTATTGGTCCCAGAATTGAACCTTGAGGCACACCGTACTTGATATGGGAAATGGATGACATGATGTTATTAATGCTGACACAGAATTTCCTATTGGAAAGATAAGATGAGAACCAGTTTAGTGCAGTGCCAGATATGCCCACCCAATGTCTATCTAAAAGAATGCCATGATCAATTGTGTCAAAGGCAGCACTTAAGTCCAGCAGCACAAGAACTGAACACATGCCTGCGTCTGCATCCATTAAAAAGGTCATTAGTGACTTTGAGAAGGGCTGTCTAAGTGGTGTGGTGTTGAAGAAAGCCAGATTGGAACTTTTCAGGTATTATTGTTTTTCACAGCAGCAAGAAGAAGATACAAGTTTTTCGGGAATCTTCGAAATAAAAGGCAATTTAAAGATTGGACGATAGTTATCCAGGAGGGTGGGATCTAGCCCAGGTTTTTTTAAGGACTGGCTGGACACAAGCAGTTTTAATCAGGGACGCAGCCAGTAGACAGCGAGCTGTTAAAAATAATTTGTAAAAAGGGCAATACAATCCACTTCCCAATAAAAAACTAGTTGGGATTTTGTCCAGAGGGCTGGAGGATACTCTCATAAGAGACATGATGTCTGCGAGTTCAGGCAGTGTAACAACAGAAGAATTGCTCAAAGAATCCCTGAGCAGGTGATCCACATCTAAAAAGGCAGGGTTGGGGGTGATATCATATCTTATTAACTCAACCTTTCCAGCAAAGTGCAAAAGAAACTTTTCACAATCAGCATCACAATCAGCAGGGGCACAAGGAGAGGCAGGGTTAACTAACTGATCCATAGTCTTAAATAGGAATCTGGGGTTGTGCTGATGGGCAGAAATAAGTGCAGAGAAATGACATGTTCTTGCATCCTTCACCATCTTATTATAAAGGCGTAATAACTCTTTCATGGCCAAGAAGTGGACCTGGAGACCTGATTTCTTCCTTCTGCATTCCGCTCTTCTGCATTTCCTTTTACAGATTTGAATACTGTCATTTAACCATGGCTGTTTTCTAGTCTTTGAGTTTGGTCTATTTTTCAGAGGAGCTATGAGATCTAAGGTTGAACAACACAGGTAGTTAAAAGAATCAACTAACTCGTTGGTGTTGGAGTAATCAGGAAATCGGGAAACACATTCCCAGGAGAATTGAACAGTGTACATAATTTTGAGGCACTATGCTCATTAAGGACACGTGTGTACTTAGAGCAGGATAAGACAGCACTAGCAGCCTGTAATTCACAGTTAAAAACAATGCATAGGTGATCAGATACAAACATGTCCTTGATTTCCACAGATGGGGTTTTCAGGCCCAGACTAAAGACTAAGTCTAAGGTGTGGCCACGGGAATCAGTTTGGCCAGACACATGTTGTTGAAAGTTGAAAGAGTTAGTGATATTTAAAAAATCAGAAGCAAGGGCATTAGAGGAGTCATCAACATGAATATTAAAATCACCACAAAGAAGAACTCAATCATAATTTAAAACAAGACTGGATAAAAACTCAGCCAGCTGGTTTAGGGGGGCGATAAATAATAGCAAATATGACCGGGAGGGGGCCACCAAGTTTAAACATGAGCACTTCAAAGGAGGAAAAAATCATTGCAAGCTATGAGGTTACACTTTAAATGCTTCCTATAGACAGTAACAAGGCCCCCACCTCGACCACAAACCCTAGGGCGGCTAAAGCTAAATAATAATAAATCATAATCTGGAGGGCACAATTCAGCCAGCTGACTGTGATCACCAGGACGTAACCAGGATTCAGTTAAAAACATAAAATCTAAATCAGTAGAAGAGATAAAATCATTTAAAATAAACGTTTTGTTAAGAGGGATCTTACATTGAGAAGAGCCATTTTAAAAAGTCTGTTCTGCTTCAGATTTGAGGTTGAGACTGGAGGTAGGGTTCTGGCTCAGATCTTTATTAAGTTATTATTGTTGCTGTGTCGGCTGTGTCTGTTTCACATTAAGGACCTATCCGAAATTACCACAGGAATTTTAAAAGTAGCACTAGAGGGATCCGGGCTCCAAATAGCAGCACTAAGACCAGTCCACAAGGGGGAGATAGAGCTTGTCTTTTTCTCTGAGCTCGGCTTCCAGACAGGCAGGCGATACTTTTCTTCAGCTTTGAGACGGTAAGGTGACAAGATCCACACTCAGCCATCAGGCTTGCAGTTAGTCTGTGAGAGTGCTTCAAAGCTGAAAGTCCACAGTAAAGTCCAGAAAAGTGCTACAAGCTTAAAATCCTTGGTAAAAGTGACTGGTTAGCCTAGCCACCGGACTAAAAACAAACCTAGCTAAGCTAGCAGCAGTGGAGGTACTCCGGTAAAACACGTCGAGTTGACAGCCAGCTTAAAATCCCTTAAGATCCACACGTCCGATGACTGAAAACTTTTACCAAGTTAAAACATATAGGTAAAACAATGGCCAGGAAAACAGTGTAGCGTAGAAAACTTGGCTTAAAAACTCGATAAAATGTCAATTCATGATGATTTAAATGAAGCTTCTAGTGACGCTTCTGCCAGCTACACAAAAACGGCGACACATGCGCAGTTTAATAGGCAGACAATGTGCAACTCAAACCTGAAAATACAAACTGGACTTGCATTTGAATTATGTCCCGATGTTACAGATGAAAATGAAATGTCAGTTTGCTGAATAATGGCAGCAGTCATCATCATTTATCAATATAACAGATATAAACATCTAATTGGCTGAAACGCATCATTCAAAAGTCAATCCACTGCTTGGTTTTTGGGCCAATGCTGCCATATCTACCATGTGTAGTGGAATTTGGGCTTAGGCTAACTCTGTACTGGACACATTGAGATGATACTGATATCGACCTTCTGTTCTGACGCTGGGCACCAGTATATTACTCCAAAAATGAAAATGTTCCCTTAAACTCACACATATAAAACACCAGAATGTTGTACTGTCTGTCCTCTGACCTGTTGCTGGCTCTGCTCCTCCAGATTGAGTTTGACCTCCAGTGACTGTCTTGCCTCCAGAAAGGCCTTCCGATGCTTCCGGTCAGCCATGTAGTACGACATGACGCCCACGGTGATGGCACAAACGTAGATTACAATGTTGGCCAGCAGCTTGAAAACAAAGAATGCAACAGTTTGGGGTCAATGTTTAAAGAACACATGCATGAAGGCATACTAGAGCACTACAGAAAATTCTGAAATATCTAACATTTCCAACATTCACAAAGTGAAAAGTAGTCAAGTTTCCATCCAAATCTAGCGCAAATTTTAATCAAATGTCCATAAAATCATCAACAGAAAATGCTAATTAATGTGTTTCCATCCACTCCTGTTATGTGAATATTAGGAGTTGGTTGATGGAGATAAACAGGTGGTGCTAATTCTCCGGTCATCAATCATTGCAGAAGAAGAGTCATTAAAAGAGAACCAGTGGAAGCTCAAATGATGGAAAACCATGTGGAAAACATGATGGAAATGGATGACTTTTTTGTTTGTTTCATGTATTAATGCGAGAAAGGTTACAGCCTCCTCATCGCTCCACACAGATCTGATGTTTTTTGCCATTTTTTGTCTCTTCATTGGAGCAGAACTTTCAGAACTTTGAGTGATGTTTAATTCATATGCTTCATCTGCTCAGTCTGTTTCCATTGCACTTTGTCAACAACATTTTTATTGACACACCAACTTCACACCACCTCAGCCAAGCATAATTGTTTTTAGAAAAAACAATATTCAGTTCAGTGTCATGTCTTACACAGTGCCTTTAAAACTCAAGCTCATCTTGTTCACCACCGATGAGAACTAATAACATGGTTAGGACTATTTTTTTAATTTATATATTTTTAGTTCTTTTCCAGTTTATTGCCAACATGTGTTTCTACTGGCCCATGACAAGTAATCAACGGTTACTTTTAAACCCTGCTTTGCCATAATGGGACAGAATTTTGGCTTGTATGGCATGGTATGGAGGAAACTCAAGGCCGCTTGAATCTGCGATCTCATTCTTTTGGTCACTATCCAAAGACCATCTTCACCACAGGAGTCCAGTACAACTCCTGCATTACTGCTGACGCCGCACCAATCCCTATCAATCTCACGCTCCATTTTACCCTCACTTACACTTGTGAACATGACCCTGAGATACTTGAACTCCTCCACTTGGGGCAGCAACACACTCCCAACCCAGAAGGAGTAATCTGGTGTTTTCCGGCAGAGAATCATGGCTTCAGACTTGGAGGTGCTGACTCTCATCCCAACCGTTTTACATTCGATTGCAAACTGCCCCAGTGCGTGCTGAAGGTCACGATCTGATGAAGTCAACAGAACTACATCATCTGCAAACAGCAGAGAAGCTATTCTGAGGTCCCCAAACTTGACACTCTCCTCCCCCCGGCTGTGCCTTGAGATCCTATGCCGTGAAAATCACAAACAGAATTGGTGACATGGGACAACCCTGGCGGAGCCAAACACCCACTGAAAACGTGTCTGACTTCCTGCCGAGAATACGGACACAGCTCTCCCTCTGGTTATATAAGGACCGGATGGCTCGTAGCAACGGCCCTGGTAGCCCATAGTCCCGCAGTAACTCCCACAAGACTCCCAGGGTATACGGTTGTAAGCCTTCTCCAAGTCCACAAAACACATGTAGACTGGATGGGCAAACTCCCATGACCCCCCTAGTAACCCTGCAATGGTAAAGAGCTGGTCCACAACCAGGATCTGACGGACGCAGCAGGACAGTATGTGCTTAGGATCAAACTATTACATTGTTGCCTTTAGAATTGACATATCAGTGATATATATACCGTACAGCCGTAGTAGCTAGTGTATGTTAACTCATCAAAACTGATCTGGCTTTATAAAAAGGAAATACCAAAGAGGTCAAAGTACATGATGAGCCTGTTAAAAACTTCTGCAGACCACTAAATTGCTTCAGTAGAGTCCATAAACAGTCAGAACAGAGCAATGCTTAAACCAAGCTGCTTATAGTGTGAAAATGGGCTTAAAGTGGGCCACATCCATCCCATTAACCATCGGTGGACTGTGAAAATATCTGATGAATTCAGACAAACTTCAGGGCAATCGGATTATGTTATCTGATTACCTACCTTATACACCTTAACCTTGTTTCTAAAAGTCATCTGGTTTCTTGAGTGCATGTAAACATTTTGATGGTTGGTAATTTTGATCCTCTGACTGTAGAAAGTTCAGATGGGGTGTCTGACCTTTTACTGAAAGTCTCAAGGTTAAAGTTGTAAAGTGATGAGGCAGAATGAAGCTTATTGACAACCAGACACTGTGCATGAGAGAGCTGTAAACAATCCTGAAATGTCAATGTCCAATGAGTACATGTCCTTGAACACAGTGAACACTCCAGACATGTTGTATAACAGCATGTGAGGGTTCAGTGTGAGACCATTTTAAAAACATTTAATTTTAAAGGCATTATTTTACATTTCTGTTACTGTAAACAAATGCCATGAAAAGACCAAACCCAACAATGTGAAACCGGAACTTCTGGGTTCTGATCCAGAAATACGAAAACGTTATTGACATTTGTAATAAAGGCAAATAACTAAAAGTCCAGCCCAATCCAATATTTCTGTTTTTAGCAGCATTTAATAGACATCATTTCCTATGAGCCCCAGACCATCGTGGGTTAAATGTCACAGCTCGACAGAATAGGCAAACAGGAGGAAATAGTGCATTTGTTGGGGACTATTTTCAGCGGCGGATGAATCCACATGTGGTGCTGTAGTGAGTGTTTGGGGCAGCAGGACGGTGTGTGTGGTACTGAGGCAGAATAAACTACAGTGTGTGTGTTCATGGTGATGAAGGAACATGTCACACAGTGCAACAGAGCGGCTCACTGATGTGCTTTAATAGTTTCTGGACAACGATGGAGCTCTGTCGCTCAGAGGAAGAAGATCCATCAGCTGTGATTCACACACAACACTTGTTAGTAGGATTAGACAATGATATGAATTCAAACCAACAATGAATGTATCCTACCATGTATGCTTGCACCAAGTGAAAAAATGCAGTGACTCAAAGACTTAACACTCTCACTGAGATTCTACATTTGACATTCCAGCCATGTATTTCTTTATGTGAGTGACACTGGCCATCCTTCAGGACTTTCCTTTATGCCAATCCACACACATGCAGGTCTGCGTCATGTCATTGCATGTACAAGTATGCATGTCACTGTCTAAATTGTTTTAAAAAGGTGCTATATAAATTATAAATGTAATAAAGTTTATTATGATGATTATAAATGTAAAATGCTCCATCTCATTTCTGTTCCTTCATGTAAAGCTTACGGAGTCTGAAGTATGCCAGCAGAATAGACCTTTATAATGTTAAATATTTTCAATTAATAAATTGCCCAATTTAAAAAGTTATAATAAATCAATGAATTAAAATGAACTTAAATTATGCATCACAAAACTCAAAGAAAAAAACAATCTGAAAGGTCATCAAATATGATTCAATGATTGTGTGGCTTTTTTAAGGGCAATCCACACACAAAGCGTTATGAAACAGATACACTTCCATTTTACCAAATGTATGAATCCACAATGACTCTGAGAGTCCGGCGTTTTTTACGCTCCGCGTTTGATTAAGCCTTTTGTGTTAGACTGCACTAGTGTTAGCTGGGTGGACCTAATAAACTGGCAACTGAGTGTATATTGAATAAATTAAATGAAAGTTTTCGATAGGAAGTCTACATCTTTCCAAATACTGACTTTTGAATATTTGTATAATCTTTGATGAAATCTCATCATGAGAATTTGTTTCTGTTTGAGAGCAATGATTTGATAATGACCATTTAATTTTAAAATACGTGACTGACGAATTTGATACATGATGCGGTATTGTACCTAATTTAGTCCAACTGTTCTAATTTTCATGCAATGTAAGAGCTTGAGCCCTTCCTCACACTGAAAAATCTGTTGTGAAAATTGAGCCAAAGCAATACTGAAGTACTGGAATACAAAGCTCTGTGAAACTGTGGCTTCTGAAAGTTCAAGCAGCCCACAACTAGTGCAATACAGCATTCTGCACTGTGCATGTTTAGTCCATGCATCAGAATGGTTTTTCATTTGTTTATGCACACATAGTGTTTGTGCAGCGAGGCAGTGACTTCTAAGTAGAGTAAGAATAAATACTGAATTAGTTCCTGTCTATCTCTACTGTGAAAATCTCAAGTAAAGGCAAAATGCCTAAAAAACAATTCTGACATGAGTTGGGTATTAAACCTTAATACTCTTGGTACCGACCAAGAACGTGTCCATGAGTACAGAACCCTGTCAACAGAAATGTGACATCAGTGTCTGGTCAGATTCTCAGATAGTTCCTGATTTAAACCATACTGCTTATTTTATACTGTCTTTTCTTAAGTCTTGCACTGCTGCTTGTGGTCAGATAAAATGTAACATTTAAGAACTTTGGCTTCTTTTGTTAAAAACATATTTATATTTCTTAAAGTAAGGAACCAAAAGTATTGATGAAGAACATGTGATAATGGTCAAAATCCCCAAAACAAAATGGTAAGTGGACTTTGAGTTGACATGTTTTTTTCAGCTGCTGTTTCCAAGGTCAAGAATGAACTGACCAACTAAAGTTTGAGGTCAACATGGATGATGCTCAGAATCATGAGCAAACTACATCTGCTGATGAGGAGCGTGTGAGAAGCTCCAGGACAAGAAAGTAAGTGGACCATGAGTCGAAGTTGTTTTGTCAGTAGTGTCGTTTTACTATCAATACCAAAACTCAGATATCATATATGCAATAACGATTCCCTAGCTTAGTCTGTTGCCCTAAATGTGACCTTTAAAACTCCTGAGGCAGCAGTTTGATTGGTTGCTAGTATGAAAACGTTTGCCTTTGGAAACAGCAGCTGTGGTTGGCTTTTGGCCTTCTGCATCTATGGACCTACTTTTTTGTTCAAAGTCCTAAACACTTCTGTAGGTGTGACGAGTGGAGGTCTGGCTACATGTAAATTACACTTCAGGATTCAGGACAACCATCTACCTGTCCCTCCACCCCACCTCTCTTCCCACTCTTACCTGTCTGCCAAGTGCTGCCCCCTGGATGTCCTCCTGCTGCTGCTGGGCGATGGTGACGCCCAGAACCAGGGTGTGGACCCCGCAGGATACAGTAGTGATGAGCACGATGGGTGTCAGCCTCAAAGGCAGAGTCAGGAAAAAAGAGAAGCTGAAGAAAGCCTGCCAGCCCACCGTGTCACTGGCCTGGTGGAAGCGAGCATAGTTCAGACCTAGATAGCAGAATATCTGAGCTGCTATGAGCACCCACAGGGCGTAGGGCACCACCCGTCTCGAGATGCGGTCTGGCAGCAGCCCGAAGCGGCACAGCAAGTAGAGGATAATATCTGCTGCCAGTCCCACCGATGCCACTAAAACAGAAGCCAGCTTGTCAGTGGTGTAGACCACCGCACACATGATGATGATGTAGCTGTCGAAGAGGGCAGCGAACACAACGAGCACCAGCAGGGTCTCGTGTCTCTGCCTTCTGAAGTAGGTCTGGTAGAGGTTCTCCAGAGACTCAGGCGCGAAGGTGAGGCGCATGAAGCGCGGCAGGCAGAGGCAGCATCCTGAGCTCCGAACCGTGACCTCATGTGTTTGCCCCACCGCCTGCCCGGGGTCAGAGGGCAGCGTCACCGAGCAGTCCGCCGAATACTCCGCCGAGTACTCTGGCTCAGAAAAGGCTCGGTTCCGAGGCATAGTGAACACTCAGAGCTTCTGCTTCCTGCCTTCTCCTTTCTATCAAAAAATGGAAAGCTGTTTGTCGTCCTACGGGAGCAGACCAAACGCTGAGATGACTCTCAGGTACACATCATCTTCTTGTTTCTCTTCTGCTGAGTAACCACCTTGTTCCCCTGAGAGCCCACATATGTGGCATGAATCACAGCAGTGTGCTGATTGTCAGGACCTGTACATTGGAGAGCTGTCTTCTTACATAGCTGCGCCCGTGGTCACTCGTCCAGTGCTGTCATTTGACTCAGTTAGTTGTCATATGCACATATCGGGCACGCCTACTCTTCTTTAGCAACGTGATCCTCTTCTTTCCTCATTCAGCTTTACAAATGGGACTGTTTCACCAGCTCCTTCGCACCTTTGTACTCCACAGTTGTGTACCATGTCAGAGTTGTTGAGTTCATTAACATTGGATCAACTACGTTTATGTTTGTATGGACTTCCTCTGTCTCCATCATTCGTCTGGGTTGGACAGCGTTTTGCATTTTGGCTTCCCACAGTTCCACCTCACATGGCCTGAATAAAGAGGGACACAAGAGGAAGAAATTCACCATGGCTTAATCTCCCAACACACACAGGCATTAGTTTTGCATTGAACAGAAGCTGACGATCAGAGTAGGTACAGTACAGACCCTATTTCCTGCACCCGCATCCAAGTCAGAATCTAGCTGTTTATTACAGGGTTTCTATTCCTGGCAGAATGTCACGTATTTTAACAGACACTTGACTTCGACGTGCATCCAACCCACCAAACATCGTTTTTGTCAATACAATCTGAACAGGTTTCCCTGGCATCCTCGTCAAAATATCGCTACGCTGAGGTGACTGGCAGCTGGCTGAATGAAATAAACGGAGGCTGAACGTTTGAAGTTGCTATGGTTTATGTATGCTGAACTGAAAAATGACTCCTTAGCTTCGAAAAATGCACGAGTAATATTTTACGGGCTTTGCACTTTTGCAAGAGCAAGGCAAACGTAGAGTGGCAGACCTGGGCGTCAGGGTCTGGGCTCCGGGCTCCGGGCTCCGGGCCTGCCCAGCTACATGTTGCTCTGTCAGATACACAGGCTCCAAACACTGCAGCCATTTACAGTGCGCTCAGGTGCTGCGGAGGACCAGGTCCACAAACCGTTACGGGCTGATTTAGCATCTCCAGGCTCAACTATGTACATTTAACGGATCCTTGAATCTCTTGCACCTCCTCTGATTCGCTCTTTACTGTCCAGTTACAAGGTCTGCTGTCTAATTTCCTTTCAGCTGCTATGCTGGAAGCTCAGATTTTGTCCCCATTCTTCCAGATGCTGTGAAAATCATGTGCAGAAATCTATACGGATGGATCCGCTTACCGTGTCCACAACCAGCTTTCGTCTCCTTTGGGTGCTACCGCCCTTCCCTTTAAGCAGATGCGGGCGTCTGAAACACAGCCGCCTACATATATTCACCCTGGATCAGTCTGGATTAAAGCCGCCTCGACGGGTACACAGACCCCGCTTCTGGCTGCTCGGGTGTTGGGTGTTTTCCGCAGAAGACGCGGAACCGCTTCACCGTCAAGCTACACACATTACAGACAAGATTTCCGGTCGCTTCTAAAATAAAACCTTTATATTTGCAAATGTGCCTTTTCAACTTCTTTTAAGTAACAAGGAGAAGATTCGTTTAAACGCATTCAAATGGAATGTGTACATTTGAATTAGCCTACCATTTTGTTGTAAAACCCTCTTTTCAGATAATGTAGCAAGATGGAGACGTCGGCTGTTTGGATGAACACACAGGGTTCAGTCTGTTCTCGTCACTAACACTTCTGAAGAACCTATCACAGAGTAAACGGCACTGCATTTATGTCAAGTCGAATGTTTTGGAATTGAATTTAGAACAGTTTAAATGGTAAATGGACTGCATTTATTTAGCCAAGCGCCTCTAGTCTTCCACCACTCACAGCTTCACACACTGATGGCAGGCTGCCATTCACGGTGCGTCAGCTCATCATTCACACACTCACACCGTGTGGGGTTCAGTATCTTGCCCAAGGACACTTCGACGTGGGGGGAGCCGGGATCGAACCACTAATCGCCTGCTGCCTCGCGTCGCGTCGCGTCGCGTCGCGCCTTCGAAGAAAGGAAGAGGCAGACTAAATGGGTGAAATCATGACTCTACAGGCTCAAGGGGCTCTCCCGAACCCGTGGAGGGCCACAGATTTACCCTCTACTTTCATTTCATATCATTCATTTCAGGAACCTAAATATACAGGAACATTTATACAAAGAAAAAAAACAGTGGCACCAAAAATTCCGATATTTCAGAGCTCCCCCTAAAGTTTTCAAATGAGGCTCTCCGGGGAGCCGAGCGCCCTGTTGCTCCCTCTATTTCGAACCCTGCATGTCAGCATAGTTGAGCATGAAAGTTCATTCCTCAACTTGAAAATGGTAATTACACAAAAGAAAACACATCTCAAGGTCTGCTTATGAGCCTTTCCAGAGCTTTTGCCCGTATTTTATGGCCTTTAGCAGTGGATTGAGTTTGCTCAGTTGCCATGGAGATGATGGCCCATATCCATAACAACTGAATAAACTCCATTCGGTGATGAAGACCTTGAGATGCGGTTGAAAGCTATGGAAAACGCTACTAAGTGGACCTGGAATTAATAGTTTTGTTGTCATCTCAGCACAGGTCTAACACAGGCACTAACCAACATGCTTTTATTTTGAAGGTAAATATCCGTATTTACTCTAGCGTTTTCTGTCTAACTTGACTCGGCCACCTCTCCATGCCCACATTTTCTCCCTGGTGTCCCCGCCCCGTGAACCCCCCCCCCCAGCCTGAGGTCAGGCTGGAACAAGAGCCCAGTGCAGAGCTGGTCTGAGTGGGAACGTTCATGCTTTCTAACGTCTGTCCATGGGTAGATGAAGAGACTGGTTGCTATGGCCACAGCAGCTCCAGTCAGGTGAGGGTTTAGTGCTTTGCTCAAGGACACTTGGGAGGAATATGCATTATTTATTCAAATGTGTGTGCATTCAACTGGAGTCCCAGTGGGCTAATTTCTGTGTTTTTTGTTATTCACTATAAGTGAATACACTGCAGTCTGCAGGACTGGCTTAAACTGACTGTTTTAATCCATTCTCATTCTCAAAACCAGCAAGAAAGACGGCAGTGTTCAGAAAGGTGTTTGATCCGGGAACGTATATTTAAACAAACAGTTCAACAATAGGAGCGGTGTCTTGCTCAGGGAGCTGCAGCTGTGCTGGAGGGATGTTTACCATCAAGCAGTGGTGTGGACTCTGGCCAGAACACTCGAGTCAGGTGGAACTGAGTCATGAATCATAAAAGACTTGCAGTCTGACTTTGTCTGCAACACTTCACTTGGACCTGAGGATGACAAAAGTAAGGAGTTGTTCCACCAGGAGCCCCGGAACAGCTCCAGCGCTCCGTCTTAGAGATTCTCCAAGCGGAGCGATGTTTGGATGGCGTGGCGGAGAGGTGCTGCGTTGAGACCTGGAGACTGTGCAGGCCATAGCATATGATTCACGTCGAATTCATATTCATCAAACCATTCACGGAGCTTTAACCCTTTTTCAAAGTCACTTACATCTTTCCTCTTGCCATATTGATCCAAAATTAAGGTCACCAATGTTTTTGACATTTATTGACACCTAATAAGTCAGGTGTCTGTTCAATATGGAGTCAGATCAGCCTCAGTAATAATGGAGCACACAGAAGGATTCACAAATATATTCTATAAAACACTTACATTAATATACAAACTGTTGAACCTGCATTTGCAAACTGCTTGTCATTTGTGAACTTCACTGCATGTGTGTGTGTGTGGGGGGGGGGGGGGCCTGACGTGGCAGTAAACATGGCTCGATTCACAAATGCAATTCATTTTTTCAGCAGGGAATTATCTGTAGCCAATCGGATGGCTCCTTCCGCTTCAGCCAATCACGTAGATGGGAGAGACCCCCCCCAACGCTGCCTCTGATGGGCGGTACCCATGGATGTATTATTAGGACTGGATCCCGGACCCCAAGATGGCGCCCATTCATTCCGATGAGAACTGCTCGCCTGGCGCACACGCCAAAAACGTTTTCTAGCGTCCGGGTTTACTTCCGGGGTATGCGGCCCACTGAATATGCGCAGTAGTGTTTCTCCCGCTGGCCCCGCCCGCCGAGTTCCCGTTCGGCCCATAGACTTTACATTGTGATGACGTCACGGTTCTTACAATCTCTTTTCTGGGCTCGAGGAAGGTTTTACAAATATAAAACCTCTGTGGATCAAAAACTCATAATAGAAAGAGTCATAGTTGACCTTGTTTGCAGTTTGAGGTGTCCTGCCAACAGTTTTACAGGTGTCTCTTTCATCTTTTTGTCACTAGAAATGATCGCGAGCCGTCTCCGCCTCAGCGTCACTCCCAGCACTGGTTCGTACACGCTGTGCGCTCACTGCAGTGCTGCCGACGGCACTTCCCAGCTGGATAAAAAGACATTTAAAAGGGACTTTGCGTGAAATCATAAATTAAAAGTTAAAAATGAAATGAAACTTGTGTTTTTTTACTTAATAATACTATTATTGTTATTATTTAACTGGGGAGAGGCGACCACGCCCACTTCATACCCCTGGCCTGCCTGCAGTGGTTATCTGCTGTTATGGCTCTCTTTGGTTTAGTCAGTGAAGCCTCTGGCCAGGTCTCTGCCATCTACGTGATTGGCTGAAGCAGAAGGAGCCATCTGATTGGCTACAGAAAATTCCCTGTTGAAAAAAATGCATTTGTGAATCTGACCAAATTCTGTATTCATAAATCTAAATCTTTAAGAAAAAAGGCGAACTTTTCAGAGCTCAATGTCCATATCAAACAATACACTTCTTCTATTTCTGAATGTACAAACAAAAAAGCTGCTAACAACGTATATAACTATTGTAAGCTTTACAAGATGTTTATTTAACTTTTTATTATTTCTGTTATATTTTTTATTACCTTTAGTCCCCCAGCGTACTTGTGATTATAGACTCAAGCTGTATACACAACATGTTCGAACTTGTTGTACACTTGTTTCAATAAAGTTTATTTAAAAAAATGCAGTGACTTTCACAAATGACAGCCAGTTTCTATATAAATGTAACAACATCCAAATATGTTTTTGATGAAAATTGCAAATTCTTTTGAATACATATGTGTGTATTTCTATTACATTTATTTAAAACAAGAAATATTTGTGTGCATCAGAAACACATTTGTGAACGGAGTCTTTTTATATGAGGATTTGTTTTACATGTATACACGACGATAAGTGTTTCTGTGTGCACTGAAGAATATTTCTGTGGAGAGAGTCATTTCTATAAAAATCCATTAGTGAATCCTGTGTGCTTCATTATTACTGAGGCTGATCTGACTCCACAGTTCAACAGGTGCAAACTGACAACCACCATGAAGCACATAACTGAATCGTGCCTCAACCTGTAGAAAATAAAACCTACTTGATATAATCACTTGTAAGCAACAGTGAAATGAAGCCAGATGGGTGGCTAAAATGGAAAAAAAGAATTCGATTGGACAAAGTCACCACTTCCTGGGCTGCCATCGGTCTTTGCTTGAGATTGTCACACTGGGAAAACACGGCTCTGGACACAAGTTTCTAAAAACTATATCACCAAAAATGTATTTCCAAAAAGTGACGAGGTGAGACTGATTGCTCTGTACGTTTCTCCCGGCGGAGTCAATTCTCCAGTTGTGTGGCAGCACGATGCTGTAAAACACTTAGAGTGTCTCTATGGCACCTGTCTGCCACCGGCTCCTTTCATGACATCCCAGCGCTGGTAGGCCTGCATCGACCGTTCCACCGGAACCCTGCGGGCAACCTCTGATCGTCAGCAGCATTGTTGGCCATCGACCGGAAACATTTCCCCAGCTTCAGTGTCCCAAACCGACTGCCAAGGTCACACTGCAAAAACACAGAGACACACTCTTGCCTCATCGTGTGCGTGTGTATTCAGAGATCAGACGACGTAACAGGAACATGTCAGCGTCAGTCTGGGGAAACACGTTGCCTCTGACGTGCTGTAGTCCTCTGACAACTGCCCGGCTTGCGGATGCAGCATCAGTAATTCACTCACCTCTGGATTTCCCTACCGATGTTCCCGTGGTAGATGGATTACAGAGAGCAGTCCGCACTATAATTATTATGAGGGGCCAGAACTACTGATGGTGGAGACAGATTATGTGTTGGCTCATTTGACATCTGACAGATTGGACAGGTTTGTGTTTGAGGAGATAAATGCTAGAATAGCTCAACACTTTCTTCAGGTTTTTCTCTTATTTATTTATTTATTAATAAGTCATATTTCGTCATGCTTGTGCTGACATATAATCAAATCAGATGGCAGCACCAGGAAATAAATTAAATTAAAAAACATGCAATGGCTTCTTTCCAGCCTCCCTCGCATACAGGCCGGGTTTATGGTTGACTGGTGCAACTTCACTCCACTTCAAAGTGAAGTCTCCTTCCTGCTCGGACGCTGAGTTTTGAGGGACGGCCTTGTCAAGGCAGTGCCTGGGCGGTACGATGCACTTTCCATTTCCTCACTATTGATCCAGTAGTGCTCACTGGCATATTCAAATTCTTGGATAATATTTTGTAGCCTTTTCTTAATTTGTCTAGTACTTTATCTCCAACTTCCCTGGTCTTCATTTTCACACCTTTCCTTCAGACTCACAGTCCGACCAATGCTACAGAAACTCAGGGGGTTACTTTAATGATTCACGGGCGGGGGCCGAGTGTAAGCCAGTTGTGTTAGGGAAATATTTCTCACCTGTGTAAACTTGGAGCTTCCAGAGCATGGCTGCTGAATACTTACTTACAATGCCACTTTAAAATTGTTTTTTTTGCAGGCCAGTCTTTTAAAATAAAATATTACACAGAACTAAATCTCAATGTATCATTTGTAATTCAGACAAATCTGAGAGCTTTTAAGGGGGTTGAATACTTCTGCAAGCCACTGTATAACATTATTGTAAAACAGCGATCTGATTGTCTCCAAGCCTATGGGCAAAGGTGCGTTCTAACTTAACAACAAACAGAAACACACGCTATTATAACGTGACTGTCTTGTCGACCCTCGACTTTAATGTTTTTGTGCTGATTTGTCTAATACAGATCAGGAACAAGCAGTGCTTCATGATGGTGAGTCTAGGGAGGTTGTAAATGGAAATTAGGGGAACTCATACTCAGAAGAAGTTGATATTGTTGTAGACTAAGGCTCAAAGGTTAAATATAGTTGGAAATGTTAGAGTAAGTGTGACTCCATGTCACAGGAATATTTTTTAATGTCATCTCTGTACTGATAGTTAAACTAGCAAGATACAGTAATTATTTGTAAGATTTACACCAAATATATCCAGTAAAGCACGTGTTAGAGAGGCTTGGATAATATATATTCTTGTGAGTTCTGTAGATTAGAAAAGGAAACTATGTCATTTTTGTCCCAAAATACCTTGATTAATGTTGAACTTCTTAGAGGACCTGGTGAATAATACCACAACAGTAATAATACAATGATAGCCTACACGGTAAGCTAGAGAGGTTTTCCTTAGGTTTAGCCATACTGACATGTTTTCTTTGCAAACGTGTTATTGAGGAAAAGTCCACATACTTACATTCTGCAGAAGTCTTAAAGGAAGAATCATTTCATCACGTGGTTAAAAGAACTAAAAACTTTGGCGTTCTTGTGGTGACGTCAGAACGCAGCGTACGCTACGCTACGCTGCTGACGTGTAGGTGGGGAAGTGGCTGTCGAGCTGTCTTTAGTCGCGCTAGCTCTGAGCTCTTTCTCTTCGCCATTCACAGCTCACTATGAAATCATCTGATTTAGTACTTAGCTATCTGATCAAATAACAACGGAGGAGAAACCGGGCCAATTGAACAGGTAGGGGACTTTTAATTAAATCATCGGCAACAGCTAAGTTAGCGGGCTAGCAGGCTGTAGTGCTAACTGTAGCGTTCACTGTAGCTTTTACAGCGGAACGAAATAGAAAGTGTTGCAGGAATGAGTCCTAAAGCCACGGAAACTAAAAAGGACGGAAGGGTCATTCCACCATACCAACACTGACGCTCTGCTTGGTGCCAGACTGTGGCAGACGCACGGAGAAGCACACTAGATGAAGAAACTCCTCTACGAATGAAAGAGCACACTTCAGAGAATACATCACTGACCGACTCTTCCTAATGTGCGCAGTCGGTTATCTGCTGTTGGTCTCCAGATAGTCTCCCAAGAGGATTCCAGGCACACTGAACACCATCGCTCATGGCGAGTCAGATTAATGTGCTCACCATGGCAAATGGAATTAGAGTTGCAAGTGAAGTGTCCTTGAAAATATTGAGGTTTGTAAACGTTTAATTTGAATACGTGATATTCCCGTAACAGCCATTATTAGCCCTGTCAGTCATCGTAAAGCAGCCTCCGGATCGAAATAAAAGGAAGAGAGAAGGAATGAAGAATAGGCTACAGAGTTAGTTAACAATATTTATTCATCCTAAACTCAATATTTTCAAGCTTTTTACTTCTGGCGATTGCATTTACGCTTCAAAAATCCTAAAAGCGCAGTTCATTTGTGAAGATTATCTTGGTGAACAAAACGTGTGAGTGTCATAAACATTTGTTGCTACAGAGCTTATTTTCTGCAAACATCCCAAATCCAATGGAAAAATCCCATTAGCTTTTTGTCGAGGAAACCAGGGCGATGCTAACTTCCAGGTTGGCCTACAAAAAGACGTCATCCCTGCAACACACTATTGACATCGTCATAGACACATTAGCTACGCTTAGCGGTAGCAATATAACAGTGACGTTTTCTTACGTTACTGTTGAAAACATTGTTTTGTTTTGTTTTATCCATAGCTGTCACCATTCATATTTACCCACAGACTGTATATAAAGATGGACGGCATGACAGCTCCCCAAAAGTGAAGCCAGAACATCTGGATCGCCCTCTGGTGGCTGGCTGCAGTACGGGTCATAAGCCCCGCCCCTCCATGTTAGCGGATGGGACATGAGCCACACTAAAAAGTCAGATAAATTTTTCCCAAAGATGGTTTCTGTTAGTTTAGGTCGTTGTTTAACATACTGATGTTTTGTTCAAGTGTTAATTTTTCTGATAAGTTGGGTTCTAATTGGGTATTTCATGCTATAAAATGGGAGTTTCACGTCATGATTGACAGCTGAGGCCAGCTCGTGACTGAGTCGGCCGGGAGTATGGGCGGGACCTTGATACCGCAGCTCATTGTGCATCACCCTGTCTTGAATAATGAAGTATGATTTATATTTGATCAGCGCTTCCTAGTTCGACAGCTTGATTTGAGATTCGTGAGCCTGGTGCCTTGCGCTATCAACCAATCAGATTTAGCAATTTTGTAGCACCACTAAACTCTCAGATATGCATTCATCTCGGTGATGAGGGGTTTATGCACTGCAACCCTGCTATAATATCCCTCTCTATGTGATTGTCGAAAGACTGTTGTTGTTGACACTGTCTGACTACATCCTGCATTGACGTTCTCAGTCACCTGAGGAAGAGTTGCTTACATATCGCACTGATGCACGAGCATCACGCTCATCAAATGTGCGCTGTCGACTACAATTTCCAACCATTTTTACTGATGTCTTTGCCACAGATCTGAATGCAGATGTTCACTGTTCCTGCTGAAACACCAGCCAGCTGAGCAGTCGTTGTGACTGAAGCTCCTGCCATCTTGATCTAACATGAGAATAAACTGGGCCTGCTCAGCATGTTTATACATGCCGCACAGCATGATTGGATGTTAATTGTACCAGTGCACCAGAAGCATCTGCATTTGTTTTGGCCATTGCAGAACATTCACCTTTTTGTTGTTTAACCACTTCTTCAGTTTTTTAGCGGACTGAAGTAGGTTCTCTTGCAGTATCTCCCTGTATTTTGCTCCATCCATTCTACCTTCAATTCTAACAAGATTCCCAGTCCCTGCTGATTAAAAGCACAGCACCTTTCTTCACTGTGGGGATGGTGTTTCTTGAGGCATGGGCAGTCTTAGTGTTGTGTACTTTTGCAAGCCACTATATCAATATTGGAGAATAGAACAGTGATGATGAACTCCTGTGTATTATTTGTATTTCACACTACACTAGGGCCGTAAGTAACGATTATTTATTTTCATGGTCGATTAAATAGTCTTTTTTCAATTAATTTACAGTAATATAACCAACAGACAGCGGCGGATGGCCGCCCGCCTTTCTGCCTGAGATTTCTGCCTCTTAAAGGAAGATTTTTCTTGCCACTGTCACCAAGTGCTTGCTCATGGTGGGGTCTGTTGGGTCTCTGTAAATAATATAAAGAGTACGGTCTAGACCTGCTCTATAGGAAAAGTGCAATGAGATAACTGCAGCTCAATGCGACAAAGTCTAAGGAGCTGGTTGTAGACCTATGAAGGGCCAAGGCACCAGTGACCCCGGTTTCCATCCAGGGTTTATTGTCCACACATGGACAATAAACTGGACTGGGCTAAGAACTTTCAAGCTCTTTACAGGAAGGGCCAGAGCCGCCTCTATTTTCTGAGGAGGCTGAGGTTCTTCATCATCTGCCGGACAATGCTGAAGATGTTTTATGAGTCTGTGGTGGCCAGTGCTATCCTGAATGCTGTTGCATGCTGGGGCAGCAGGCTGAGGGTAGCGGACGCTAACAGACTCAACAAACTGATCCGTAAGGCTGGTGACATTGTGGGGGTGGAGCTGGACTCTCTGGCAGTGGTGTCAGAGAGGAGGATGCTGGCCAAACTACATAACATCTTGGACAGCGTCTCCCACCCGCTCCATGACGTGCTGGTCAAACAAAGGAGTACCTTCAGAGGAAGACTCATTCCCCCAAAATGCACCACAGAGCGCCACAGGAAGTCATTCCTGCCTGTGGCCATCAAACTCTTTAACTCCTCCCTCTTAAGTGTCAGTCTGTATGACCCTAAGTCATTAAACTGGACGTTGATCATTAACATTTCTGCAATATTTGACATAATTGTGCAATATTCTGTGTTAATACTCATATGCAATATACTCTTTTCAGTTTAAAATTCCCTATTGATGAAGACTTTGCAGTGGCCTAGTCAAAGTCCTGACCTGAATCCTATTGAGATGCTGTGGCATGATATTAAAAGGGCAGTTCATGCTTGAAAACCCTTCAATGTGGCTGAATTACAACAATTCTGTAAAGATGAGGTTCAATTCTGGGACCAATATTGTTCTCCTTATACATGCTTCCCTTGGGTGATGTAATCCGCAGACATGGTATTTCTTTTCATTGTTATGCGGATGACACACAGTTGTACCTCCCTGTCAAGCCCACTGACCTTAGTATGCTGAGTTCTCTGCAGGACTGCCTGTCTGACATAAAAAATTGGATGTCGATAAATTTTCTTCAGCTCAACTCAAATAAAACTGAAATCCTTGTTATTGGGCCCCAACACATCACTAAACAAATACTGCCATCCACTGGTAACCTGTCACAACATATCAAGCCTGTTGCACGAAATCTTGGTGTCCTGTTTGATAGCAATTTATGTTTTGAGCAACATATCACTAAGCTTGTCCAATCATGTTTCTATCACCTCAGAAACATTGCTAAAATACAATCTATTTTAAATCTTAGTGATGCAGAAACTGTTGTGCATGCTTTTATCTCCTCACGCCTTGATTATTGTAACAGCCTGTTCACTTGTCTTAATCAAAAAGCTCTGACACGACTGCAGACTGTACAAAACTCAGCTGCTAGGCTGTTAACCAGGACCAAGAAGTATGACCACATAACACCTGTTTTAGCCTCTTTACACTGGCTCCCTGTTGGTTTTAGGATTGATTTTAAGATCTTGTTGATTACTTTTAAGGCTCTTCATGGCCTGGCCCCAGATTATATTTTAGACCTTGTAATCCCTTATGAACCTTCACGTAGTTTGAGCTCTTCGGGCAGGGGTCTCCTGTCTGTTCCTGAGTCCAGGATGAAAACTAAGGGGTAGAGAGCTTTTGCTATCAGGGCCCCGAGGCTCTGGAACAACTTGCCCGAAGAAATTAGGTTGTCTGAGTCAGTGTCTTCGTTTAAATCTTGTCTCAAAACACATTTTTATCTGAAAGCATATCCTGATTTTACGTGAACTGGCTGTTTATTTTACTGTTTATTTTATTGCTTTTCTGTATTTCATGTGTTTTATTTCTTTATATTTCGTCATTCACTGTGTTATTTTATTTTTCTTGTTGTGAAGCACTTTGTACTTTATTTATAGAGCACTTATCAAAACAAAGTTTTATTTTATTTATTTTTTATTTTATGAGTGGGCCGAAATTCCTCCACAGCGCTGTAAAAGACTCATTGCAAGTTATCGCTAACGCTTGGTTGCAGTTGTTGCTGCTAAGGGTGGCCCAACCAGTTCTTAGGTTTAGGGGGCAATCACTGTTTTACACAGGGCCATGTAGGTTTAGTTTTTGTGTTCCTTAATAATAACAACCTTCATTTAAAAACTGCATTTTGTGTTTACTTGTGTTATCTTTGACTAATGTTTAAATTTGTTTGATGATCTGAAACATTGTGTTTCAACAAGTGTGACAAACATGCAAAAAAAGAGATCAGGAAGGGGGCCAAACACTTTTTCACACCACTTTATAGACATTGTATGTTGTTGGACATTGTTGCTTTTTATATATATTTATGTATACACTCATATCACCTACTTGTATGCATATAATATTTCTATGTTTACTTTTACCTATCTTTATTCAGCTTTGTTGTCCTTGTTTTTTAGCTGTATGTCTATTTCTATCTTTCTGTAAATTGTTCTTGGAACTCTGTGTAAGCACACTGGGAGCAACTTGAAACCAGAGTCAAATTCCTTGTATGTATACATACATAAAGTTGATTCTGATATGAAACATGATGAACAGTTGTAGGCCTGGCCAAACATCTTAGTCGCTGACTCAGACGTTTAGATTTGCATTCATTACATTCATCACATTCATCTCATCAAGTCGCTGTCTGCTAAAAGCACCAAGTCTGAATCCACCTTACGTGGTGTCAATCCAACTGGATGGCCATGTGTTTGAACTTGCTCACGTGCCCTGAAGCGACACGCCTGAACATAGCTGTTCCAGGGGTGTCGCAACCTCACCCCCAGCAGATAGAGGACAGAGGATGTCAGAGATAAACTAACACTCTCTGTTCTCCACAGGTGTGGTTGAATGCAGCACTTTTATGAAGAAGCGTGAGTGACTTGCACAACAACAATGGGGAAGAGAAAGGTGCCAGATCTGTACAGAGCTCCCTTTCCCTTATACTGTATTAAAGTTGACCCTAAAACAGGGCTAGTCATCACAGCAGGAGGAGGAGGGGCTTCCAAGACAGGCATAAAGAATGCTGTGGTGAGTACTAGAATCAAGAGTTTTTAATGGTTAAAATGTTGTTTTAATAGAATACTAATAATAATGGTGGCCCTGAAAGCTCAATGCACTGCAACTTAAAAGCAGCATAAGTAGGATTTTCCTAAAAACAATGACTCATACAGAAATAATCCCTCTCAATCCTCACTTATGACCCACTAGAAGTGCTGCCCTCTGCTTGTATGTTCTTAGTTTCTTATTAGTTTGCTGTGTTCGGTACGTTTCTGGGCGTCAACCTTTGGGCAGCGGTGTGTAGCCCCCAGCCAATAACAGCGTGCAGGCTGTGAGGGCGGGACTCTATAAGAATGGGAGCAGGTTACATCGCTGTCTCCGTCTCTCTCTGCTCTCTGTCTGTGTCACAGATGTATCTGCAGCTCTGGCACAGCACTAAAACGAAGTGTGGAGACGGTCGGGGCTGAGCTAAACAGGCAGAGCAGAGAGCAGCAGTCAGGCTGAAGCGGCTCCTTCCTGCAGGGCTGTGCCGAGGTGTGGGCGATTTTATTTGTGCTTTATAGATAAAGTATATTTGGCAACCCAGTTTAGCATTTTTTTAATTACATTTTTTCCATCCGAGAGAACAACTGCATCCACGATCGATTAACTAGTGGACAGTCTCCCCTCGCTCTACCACTTCCGTGTGGTCTTCTGACATTTGCACATGCTCTGCAGAGACACACAGAGAGAACGCTCTTCTCATTTCTCTTTTGTGTCTCCTCCGTCCTCCTGCCTGTGACCTGGAAATTGATCTCAGCGCACCATTGTCTCAATTCCTAAAATGCATCGAGAGTAGAGAGGAGCATAAAAGAGGTGTCACGCATCATATTTAATTGATGTTGCTTTAAAATGACTGCTCCGAAGCAAGGATGTCTCATTTTGTCAAATACCTGCTGCCTCGACTCCTCTCTCCTCCTGTCTCTTCGTTTGCCTCCTCTCTGCGCGCATCTTGGGTTGGAGGACTAATGCTATATATATATATATATATATATATATATATATATATATATATATATATATATATATATATATATATATATATATATATATATATATATATATATATATATATATATATATAAATAAATAAAAACAACTTTGTCCTTCACCCTCCGCGGGTGGTCTCATCCTTCGAGCTCGGGTCCTCTACCAGAGGCCTGGGAGCTTCTGGACCGAGATGTCTGGTGTTCTTCCAGGGATCTGCTGTAGCCACTCCTCCAGTTTGGGGGTCACTGCCCCGAGTGCTCCGATGACCACGGGCACCACTGTTGCCTTCACCTTCCAGGCCTTCTCCAGCTCTTCTCTGAGCCCTTGGTACTTCTCTAGTTTCTCATGTTCCTTTTTCCTGATGTTGCCATTGCTTGGTATCGCCACGTCAACCACAACGGCTTTCCTCTGCTGTTTGTCCACCACCACGATGTCAGGCTGGTTCGCCATTACCATTCTGTCAGTCTGGATCTGGAAGTCCCACAGGATCTTGGCTCGGTCATTCTCTACCACCTTTGGAGGTGTTTCCCACTTTGACCTCGGGGTTTCCAGTCCATACTCAGTGCAGATGTTCCTGTACACCATGCCAGCTACTTGGTTATGGCGCTCCATGTATGGTTTCCCTGCCAGCATCTTACACCCTGCTGGATTGTCTCAGGGGCCTCTTTGCACAGCCTACACCTTGGGTCTTGTCATTTTGTATTTGGTTGTGTGAGAGGGTATAATATGATTATAAATGTATATTGCAAAAGTAATATTCAGTACTCAATAATACTCAACACTAGGGCATTTTAATCTGAGTGTATGAATGGAAACCTGAATTGCAGGGATTATGAAAGTGTGTAAACCAGGAGCAGTAGCAGACTCATGAATGTGTGTTTCAGCACTTCCTGGATCTACAGCTGGTTGGAGAACACCAGTACAGTGCCAGTCTCCTTCACTGTCATGATACTGACACACGCGCCACCATGAACATGGCTGTAGGTAATGGTGTGATTGCTGCAGGACAGGACGGGACCTGCTGTCTGATGAGGTTTAAACACTGCACACAGAAAGGAGGAGGCAAAGCTCCTGCTAAAGATGGTGAGGCTAACTGCTACAATGACATCAAAATATGCTACATACAGATGGGTGACAAATTACTGGAAAAACCAACATCAAGTGTGTTAGTATGGAGTCAGGCCACCAGGAACTCTGTTGCAGGGATGAACACCTCCTCCACAAGATGTTCCCTCAGTTATATATACAACCTTTATTTAATCAGCTTGTCTCACTGAGATCAGACAGACCTGAGTACAGCAGGTAGAGAGAAACACAAGGACATATAGCATCAGAGACATCACTACATAGATCTGAAGATGAACGTTTATATTATATCATCTGGTCTGATGGAGATGGTGGTGGAGTGTGTTGTCTTACACACTGGTCCAAACTCTTCCACAGGTGTGAATTGGGTTGACATCTGGTGACTGTAAAGACTGCAGCATTTTAATCACATCGTTTTCATCCTCCCCAAACCGCTCAGTGAGCCCTGCTGCACCGAAGCACCTGATGTGTTCCTCCACTTTTTTATTCACCTTTTTCCTTTCATTTGTCCCTATCTGTATATTGCACTTATTTGATGTGTGGCTGATTTATTTGTTGATTGTAAGTACATACATGTGCACCTTTCTTAGTCATAATAACATATTTTTTTGAAATATGCTGTCACTAACCAGTTTTGAATGGATTAAGTTAATATCTAACTGTAGTGGTGGTTGAAGAGAGGAGTTCTCTCTCTTTTGATATTTAAATGTGTTTTCACTTGGAGACAACAGTATGACAATCTGCATTTCACAGGGAAGCCTTCAGAGATCCACCGCTGAAGGAAAAAAAATTGAACAACAAAGATGTTTGAAATGTTAGACCAGGGGCTTGTATCACAAAGCTTGTCTGCCATGTTTTTTCTAAATTTGCTGATTGGATTGGTGACAGCACTGTGACAGCTGGGGACTTTATTGCTACTTTTCTTCAGTTATGGATAGATCTCCTCCAGTGCAAAGCCCAGTGTCTAAAAGAGCCAAAGTTATTTCAGATACTTGCAGCAAACTTGGCCTAGTTGATGCTTGGCGCGTCTTACATCCTAATGATAAGGAATTCACATATTACTCAACTGTACATAAAACAAGCAGTAGAATTGACTTTGTTCTGACCCCTAAAATTTCATTAAGTAACAAAGCGCTGTAGTATTGGGGATATTATTATATCAGATCACACTCCCATTTTAATAGGTTTTAGGAACTTGAATTTTGATTTTCGGGACAGACCTTGGAGATACAGCCCTTTTTCTGAATCATGAGCCTAATTTTGAAAAATTTCTAAAAGAACAACGAAATTATTTCTTTAAAGAAAATAAGACTCCTGGTGTATCCCCCGGTCTGTTATGAGAGACTGTGAAAGCCTACATCTGTGATTTAATTATATCTTATACTGCCGGGCTTAAAAAGAACAGTAGAAAGGAGCAAAGAAAACTGGAGCTAGAACTTCATGAACTTCAGACCAACCCATCTGACGAACTTAGAATTGAAATACACTGCACTGGGCCCTGATGGTTTCAGTGCAGAATTTTATAAAAAGTTTAACACCATTCTAGTCAACCCACTATCTGAAATGCTACAATCCTCGTTTGAGGCTGGAGGCCTTCCTCCATCTCTAATGGAGGCAAATATTTCCTTAGTACTAAAAAAGTGTAAACTGCCAGAAGAATGCTCTTCATACAAGAATATATCCGTTTTAAATTTAGATTCGAAGCTTCTAGCAAAAGTCCTGGCTTTACATTTAGAAAATGTCCTCGCTTCTATCATTATTAATGATCAGACTGGTTTCATACGAGCAAGGTATTGTTCTCATAATGTAAGAAAACTACTACTACTGTTATTCAGCATTCCTCAATGTACAGCTCCGAGGCCTTGGTTGACGCCAAGAATGCTTTTGATCGGCTGGAATGGCCCTACCTTTTTTCCATGCTTCATAAATTTGGACTGGGGGAGGACTTTATTAAATGGATTCAAATCTTGTACACTTAACCTCTCTTGGCTGTAGTTACTACTGGGCTCATGTCTAGTAATTTTAGTATTAGTATTGAACAGGGTACTAGGCAGGGCTGCCTCTTGAGCCCACTGTTGTTTGCCTTGGCTATGGATCCTCTAGCTGCAAAAGGAATCTCTTTAAATAACCAGCAGCATAAAATCTCGCTATATGCTTTATTTTTGTTGTTGTTGATGATGTTGTTTTGTTTGGCTGCCTGTAGCTTATGTTAGTTTATTGTGTCTGTGTATTGTTTTTTTCTGCTTTGCAAAATGTTTAATAAAAATATGTTTTGAAAAAAAAAGAATTTGGATGTACTTGGCAGCATCCATTTTCCCTTCAATCCTCACCAATTGCCTAGTCCCCACTGAAGAGAAACACCCCCACAACATAATGTTTCCACCATCATGCTTCTTCTCAGGCATGGTGTGTTTTGGGTGGTGTGCTGTGTTTGGTTAGCCAAACATAGTGCTTGGAGTACAGTTAAAAAAGTTCTATCTTGGTCTCATCTGACCATAAAACCTTTTGCCACATGGCATCAGAATCTTCCAAGTGTTTTTTTTTGCAAAGCACAAACAAGACTTTGTGTGGCTTCTCTGTGTGGATTATATTGTGTAAATACAGCTGGGTGTAATGTGATAAAAGGTAAGGGTATGATGATTTTATATAGACACTGTACATATAGATCTAAACATGTGTCTTAGTTAACAAAAATATCCCTGTGTTTCCCATTCGAGTGTCTTTATTATCCAGTAGAAACTTGTCATCTGTGCAGTAGGGAACAGCGTGCAGCAGGGTAGTGCCAGGCGACGAGCTGGGAAAGGAGACAAAGGTGGACAGGATGGTGCTGCAGCGTCTGGAGATATGTCAGATATGAAGGATGAGACGGCTCACATTTCTGTGACTGGTTTGGCTGAAGTACAGTCAGACATGAATCCTCAGGACCCGCTCCAGAAGGTGGTCAGGTTCAGTCCTGACCTGAGCCTTCTGCTGACAGGAGGCACAGATGGATACATCCGAGTCTGGGAGGTAAACACTGTCTAGTTGTTGTTTTCACTTGACCAGCCATGTTTGAGTGGAGTATTCAGGCTCTGGAGCATGTTCTGTTTTAGTTTGATTGATTTGGGAGGTGAGCACAATGCTTTTGAACTTCAGTATGGATGTAAAGTGGATATCGATATGTGATAGCTAGCTAGTGGAAACACTCCTTATTGTGGTCTATCATGTAGTTTTATCATGGTTCAGCATTCCTTACACTAAACTTAACCACACCAAAGCCCTACCTAGCGCTGAAACAATAACGTGATAAATCAAGTTTGTCTACAGAAGATTAATGACACTTTTTGATAAGTAATTAGAACTTGTGTTTAAATTAGAACTAATTTACCAAGTTAAATGCTAATATTAACTGGTTACAGCTTTTCAAACATAAAACAATTTTTCATCCCTTCAGTTCTTCTTTTTGGTGAAAACTTTCTTTGTTGCTGTAGCTCATCCAGAGGTTAGTTGCTCATCCACTGGTTGTGTTGAAGAGGATTAGCTACCGCTGTCCAGAGATGCCCTTTTGCACACCACTCAGCTATTAATTGTATATTTTTGGCCTTTCTTTTGGATTGTAGAAACCTGGATATTTTCCTCATATCTCACTGCTGCATGTTTTATTTTTCATTATTAGATCATATTTAGATACTTATAGATGAAAATCCTAGGGTGGCTGTTTCAGAAAAGTAGAATGTCTGTCACCAACAATGATCCAATGTTATTTCAAAGGAAATAATTAAAAACTTTTTTTTTTCTTATTTACATAGTTTTGGCCCTCTGTCCTATTTATTAAATTGCATAGAGTTCTGGGGGTATGATGACTGTGTTACAGTCACTTTTACAATGGAGTGCACAGGGTGACCACATTAGCCCGTAGACAGTTTTAAACAAATCCACTTAATGAAAATGAAGGTAAAGACTAAATGTATTACATAAACCTTTGTAAATCTCCACACTAGTATTCAAGATGGACCACAGATGGCTGCCTCTGTGTTTTGGTGCGTGTTGTTTTGTTGTTTTGTCTTGTTTTGTTCGTAAATTCAGTTTTCTGCTATGATACCTGAAGCTCTTTCACCAGAGAAGAGCTAATGAACGTCAGGGGAACCACACCAGTGGATTTATTTCCGTCTTTTCTGCGGTCATTAGTGGAATTATTGGACATTCTGGTAAAAGGTGCTCTCACCTTTGCTCATGCAGTGAAACGCCGGTGGAGAGGGAAACGTGCTGGTGCGCTTGTGACAGACTGTGACAGACGGACTTCGCACACAGTTACCTGGAATTTTCCAACGTGCGCTGACAGTGATTCAACAGCACTGTTCTCCTGATCTGGAATATTTATTCATAAACTTTAAACCTTTCTACTCCCCTTGTGAGTTTGTTTCATTTATTGTGGTCAATGTTTACATCCCACTGCATGCCAACATGCAGCATGCACAGTGCATCCTCGCCGACCAGATGCTGTGTGTGAAGCGGACAAACCCGGACTCTTTAGTTATTGTCCTCGGTGACATTAACAAGGGTAATCTAAGCCATGAGCTCCCCAAATACAGACAATTACTTAAATACACGACCAGAAAGGAGAATATTCTGGATCACTGTTACACAATAATCAGCAGTGCTTATCACGCCGTCCCCCTCACTGCACTGGGATACTCTGACTACGTCTTGGTCCACCTGATTCCTGCATACAGGCAGAAATTAATGCTCTGTGAACCTGTTGTGAGGACATTGGAGTAGTAGACCAGTGAAGCTATGGAGGACCTTTGGGCGTGCTTGGACTGTACTGACTGGGATGTTTTCAGTACTGCGACCACAGTGAGTCCACAGCTGCTGTGACGTCCTACATCTGCTTCTGTGAGGACTGCTGTGCACCAACACACACCAGGGTGAGTTATAACAATGACACACCCTGGTTCACAGCTAATCTAAGGCAGCTAAGGATGGAAACGGAAGAAGTGTTCAGGGGTGCAGACAGGGACAGGCTTAGAGAGTCAAAGTACAGGTTTAGCAAGGTGGTGACAGAAGCTAAACGACTGTACTCTGACAAACTCTAACACCAGTTCTCAGCCAACGACTCTACTTGTCTGGAGGTGCCTCAGGCAGATCAACTATAAACCAAAAGCCCCCCACTCCATTAACAACTTGCGCCTGGCCAACTGAATGAGTTCTACTGTTGTTTTGAGAGACAATGGGACAGTCCTGACACCATCCCCCGTGACTCCATCCACCAGCTCCACCTCCCCTACCTCAGCAGCAGCCTGGGCTTCTCCACAGCTGCCCACGCTAGAGGCTCCCCCCTCCCATACTGCAATGACGACGCTCTTCATCCTGGAGAAGGATGTCAGACTGTTCAGGAGGCTGAACCCCTGCAAAGCAGCCAGGCCAGACTCTGTCTCCCCATCCACCCTGAAGCACTGTGCTGATCAGCTGTCTCAGGTGTTCACGGACATCTTTAACACCTCACTGGAGACATGCCATGTGCCAGCCTGCTTCAAATCCTCCTCCTGGACTCCTCAGGAACCTATGCCAGGATCCTGTTTGTGGATTTCAGCTCTGCCTTCAATACTATCATCCCGGCTCTGCCACAGGACAAGCTCTCCCAGCTGAGTGTGCCTGACTCCACCTGCAGGTGGACCACAGACTTCCTGTCCGTCAGGAGGCAGCACGTGACGCTGGGGAAACATGTCTCTGACTCCCGGACCATCGGCACCAGTTCCCCCCCAAGGCTGTGTTCTTTCCCCTCTACTCTTTTCCCTGTACACCAACAGCTGCACCTTCAGTCATCAGTCCTTCAACCTACTGAAGTTTGTGGATGACACCACCCTCATTGGGCTTATCTCTGATGGGGATGAGTCTTCCTACAGGCGGGAGATTGACCACTTCATAACCTGATGCAATCAGAACAACCTGGAGCTCAACGCTGTCAAGACAGTGGATATGGTTGTGGATTACAGGAAGAACCCAGCCCCACCCGCCCCCATCACCCTGTGTGACTCCCCAGTCGACACTGTGGAGTCCTTCCGCTTCCACCAACATCAGCCCAACAGAGTATGTATTTCCTGCGGCAGTTGAAGAAATTCAACCTGCCAATGACAAAGATGGTGCACTTCTACACCGCCATCGAGTCCAACCTCACCTCCTGCATCACCATCTGGTACGGTGCTGCCACTGCCAAGGACAAGGACCGACTGCAGCGTCTCTTTCGCTCCAGAGAGAAGATTGGCTGCAATTTACATTCCCTCCAGGACCTGTAGGCCTGAGGTGAGCAACAAAGACTGTGGCTCACCCTCCCACCCTGGACACAAACAGTCTCAGACACTCCCCTCAGGGAGTTTCTTTCAGTCTGCAGCCCCCCCCATAGTACAGTATACTCATACTGTAAACTTTTGCACAGTCCCATGTAAATATTTTGCACATTGCACAACCGTGCACAAACTGTAATTTAAATAAGTCACATTGTACATATTCTTTATTCTTTTCTTTTTTATATATTCTTTAATATCTTATAGTCATTTTTATATTAATGATTCTTGACCTGCTGTACTTGCTTTATCTTTCTTTATATTTCTACTATGTTTATTGTTTTGCACCAAAATACCAAAGCAAATTCCTCGTGTGTGTGAACCCGCTTGGCATTAAAGCTGGTTCTGATTAGCTTTTGCAGACTGACTGACTTCCTAGTTCAGCTTTGACCTGCTAATATGAAACTGACTATATTGGAGATTTTGGGTGTGTTTCAAAGTGATTTAGTTTATAATTGAGATGAAGTGGGATTTGTTATCAGCCTTGAAATTGGTGAAAAAAACATTATCATAAGCAATGTTATAACTAAAGAATGCTGGGGGAAACTACAAAAATACATAGATGACATATCTTGATCATTCTAATGTTGTTTACCTTGATAAGTAGGTGTATATAATAAACTGGCCACTAAACATATGCATTGATGTCTTGACTTTGTATGTTCTTGACTCTTCTACAGTTCCCATCCCTGAAGAAGAAGTTTGACTTCAAAGCACATGAAGGGGAGATTGAAGACTTGGATATGAGTCCAGGCAACAAGGTGAAACGAGAAATATGTTTCCATCCAAATGTAGTACAAATTTTAACAGAATTTTGCGAAAATCTGCAAAAGAAAATGCTAATTACTGCACGTTTCCATCCACTACCGTTATGCGAGTTGGTTCATTGAAATAAACAGCTGGTGGCATTAATTCTCCAGTCGGGTGCCATTAAATCATTGCAGAAGAAGAGGGCGCAACAAGATGACATAATTAAATAAGCTCCAGTCAAACCTCAAACGGTGGAAAACAATGAAGAAAACATGATTGAAATATGGCATCTCTGTTTGTTTCATGTGCTAATTGAGGGAAGTTAGTCTCCTCATCGCTCCACACAAATCTGATGTTTTGGTCTCTTCAGTGGAGTGGAAGCTTCAGTGGATGTTTAAGACACATGTTTCATGTACATCATGATTTATTCATGAAGTCTGTTTCCATTGCTCTCACATTTTGCTTTTATCGATGCACCATACTTTTCACTTCAGCAAAGTGTTTTTTTTTTGCTATATATCGACACTTATATATTATTATTATACATATTTAATATAGGCTCTAAATAATGACAGATATATTGATTCATTAGTAAAGGTGAGTATGTTGTGTTGTGCATTGATGCAGCACCTGGTGACTGTTGGCCGGGACTTTGCCTGCAGTGTATGGAGTGGCAACCAGTTGGCTATGGGTCTTAAGTGGCTTGAAACCATGCCTCAAATAGCTGAGAAGACTTATCGATATATGGCTTGCAGGTAAAAAACAAACAACAAAAAATAAAGTTTCTTCATCTATGAAAGAGCACCCTAGCTGTTCACCTCACCATATCCATCTAAATTATGTGACAGTGACTATACATGGTTGTATTTCAGGTTTGGAAAGGTAGAAGACCAAAAAGATGCCCTGAGGCTTTACACAGTCCAGATCCCCCATAAACGAGATAGAAAACCTCCTCCTTGCTACCTCACCAAGTGGGACGGCAAGAGCTTCCTGCCTATGCTGACGGCTCCCTGTGGCACTGAGGTCATCTCCAGTCTGGCTGTCAGGTAACTGATTGATTGGTTGATTATTATTAACATGTTAACCATGGATGCTGAGAGACTCGCCTTATGGCTGGGCCACACTGCCTACCTGAGCAGCGTGTGTGCGTCGCGGAACCTCTTGCTTTTCATTTCGGCGGCCTTGTTAACAGGTTGGAGCAGCCAGCAGCCACACAGCCCGCGTTGAGCATGGCTGCGGCAACACTTCATGTAGAGAGTCTGCGTCTTGGTCAGGACTGCCTGATGGCCCAGGCTCAGTCAGGGTACTTGTTCTTAGTCTCACTAAATCTCATGTAACCTGTTAGCCTTGCCTCTTTGCTAGCTGTCCCTTTATCACACAGGAACCTGGCAGCGAAACCTTCATTCAACAGCTGTGTTACTGGACTTTGGTCTGATAAAGCACAGTTATTAGCTTCCACAGTGGCTACAAAGTAACATAGTTAAACAGTCCAACAGCGTGTTACCGATGCACAATATAACATGCTAAGCACGAAAACACATAGCAAAACAGGACACGGCGGCAGGCAGCCGTGGCAGCGGAGGGAAGCAGCAGTTGGCTTTTAGTGGGGAGAGAGCGGGGCTCAGCGGTTATCCTCCTCTCCGTGACGAAAACAGTAAAACCTGAATCTTCCTTCTGCAGGCAAAGTTATATGGAAGATAACAATCAGGATCCAAAAGTGTGTTCAGCAGACAAAAAACAGTCTGTTTGTCATCCAGCGAGTTAAGACTTCACCTAGGGAGTTAAAGTTCATTTCTATGAGTTTAGGCTTTTGGTTTCCTTCTGTTCTTTGTTCTCCCCACGTGGTGGGGCCCAACAGTGTATTTACAGCATTACAGCTGGTTTGACTTAAACATTAAACACTGCATGGCCTGACTTTGGTTCAGTGTCTTGCCCACGGATTTCTTTATTTATTCTTTAGAAAGAAACAAAGTTTAACACGTCTAATTTTCCCATGTTTAAAATCTTGGCATCTCGGCTGCCGGAGGGCACCTCACATATCTTATGAATTGGGATGTCAACCACTGAACATTAACCTGATAGACAGTGTTAACACAGGCATAAATGATAATCCTGTAGTACCACATCTGTTATTATGGCAATACATATACATATGTACCTGTATACTGTATATCTATATATCCATACATATACCTATAATTATGCATAGCAAATAAAATTTATTCTAGTAAAATAAAATAAATACAAGTCAGATACATGTCAGTGTTCCTTGTATCACAGGAATGTGTATTTGCTTTCTCTCCCCTGAGAGGGATGAAAAGAGGAGAGGGAAAACAGCCCCCGAACAGGCAGACACACACGCACTCTGTGGGTATGTGAGATGTGGCATTCCACTTACATTTTGTCTTATTACAAGCTGTGATCAATTCACTAATAATACAAACGCTGTGCTGTTTTTGTCTCTGCAAAGAGTCTAAACACATGGGCTGAATCTTTTCCAGATTAAACGGATCTGTGTAAACAGTCCCTGATAGTTCAGGGTCTGCTGTCCCTGCATCAAAATCAACATGTTAAATGTTAAAAAATGTCAAAACTTCATACTTTTCCATGTTGTTCATTAAACATATTAATCAATGTATATTACATTTTGCGTTGCAAAGTCAATTTTCTTGTCATTTTGTGCTCCAGACCACATTTTGGAATGTGGGGGTGTTAGGTCAGTTAGAGGCCTACCTGTCATAAATTGGTCAGTTGTCACTTTCCATTAGTGTCATCCTTGAGTCCTTGCAGGACCATTTCTTGACCCAGATGTCAGTTCTCTGTGTAAGATGTAGTCACCATATTCGCTATGCAGGTTTATTGCAAAGTAGGTTTTCACATACAAGGAATTTGCGTTGGTATTTTGGTGCATAACAATAAACATAGTAAGAGAAAATAAAAAGATAAAAAGCAAGTACTGCAAACACATAGAAAGTAGAAAAATCTCAAGTTGTTCAGTCTGTACCGGGCCACCAGGTGGTCAATCTCCCACCTAGGCAGAGTCATCCTCACCAGAGATGAGCCCAGTGAGGGTGGTGTCGTCCGCAAACTTCAGAAGCTTGACGGACTGATGATTGGAGGTGCAGCTGTTGGTGTACAGGGAGAAGAGCAGACAGGAACCGGTGCTGATGGTCCGGGAGTCAGAGACATGTTTCCCCAGCGTCACGTGCTGCCTCCTGTCGGACAGGAAGTCTGTGATCCACCTGCAGGTGGAGTCAGGCACACTCAGCTGGGAGAGCTTGTCCAGCAGCAGAGCTGGTATGATGGTGTTAAAGGCGGATCCTGGCATAGGTTACTGAGGAGTCCAGGTGCTGGAGGATGAAGTGAAGGGCCATGTTTACTGTATCATCCCCATTGTCTCTCAGATCGACAGTAGAACTCATTTAGGTCGTTGGCCAAGTACAAGTCGTTAATGGAGTGGGGGGCTTTAGATTTAAGGTTTATCTATCTGTCTGAAACCCCTCCAGGCACAGCCAGAGTTGTTTGCTGAGAACTGCTGTTAAAGTTTCTCAGAGTACAGTCGTTTAGCCTCTCTTATCACCAAAAGTTGCAAGAATCATGCAAGTACATTGTAGCAGATTAAATGCATTAAATTGATCATATTGAATTACCTTAATTTTGGTAAGAGGAAAGGGCAGGTTTACACTCACTTCCAGCTATCAGAATATAATCAGCGTTCATATTGAATAACAGTGTTTAACACAGTAAATTCATTTTAAAATGGGGCACCACTCCTTTTACAAGGAGAATTAATTAATGAATCAATTTAATTAATAATCTATTTAGTCTCGATCTGAAGTTGCTACTGAGTTCTTGTCTCAGGACAGTGACTGGAATATTTCATACACACAAACACACAATAACCAACGTTTTTTATAAATGTTTAACTACTAACTACACACACAGGACAATAACTATTAGACTACACAAACAACTATACTACTAAACACACAAATGAATGGATAAATGTAACTATGAATGAATGATATGAACACAGCGATGAAGAATAATTTTTTTTTTTACATTTGACACAGAGGATGCAGTGAATGATTGATTGGTTGGCGGTATTAACTTGTGTAAACACAGGAAATCACTATGTGGACAATCTAATAGTTACCAATTAAATACACTATCGGCACCGTTCAGCAACTGAGAAGTTTTGGAATGTCATGGGGAGATTATTATCAGGGATTATTTATCACCTGAAGTAATTTAGCTATCGTACCCATGTTGATGGGAGACCCTAATTTTTATCTACGTTTTCTAATTGTTCCTATTAAGCTAGAGCATCAAACCCCAATGTCACAGAAAAGTATCTGTTGTTTCACCTGAGTTTTGGCTGAGCAGGGCAGGCGTTAGAGAGGAGAGAAGAAGCAGTGCCATTTCTCTGGGTGCTCGGTGGCGATCGGTTCCGGATGAAACTCCCTGAGTTCCCTGTTTCAGGCTGCGCTGCGACTATAGCCTGAGTCGGATCTCTTCCTCCATAAGCAGGCTGATGATGTTTGGTTGTGACAGCAATGCGGTGTGAGCGTCTGCCAGATGTTGACCTCGTTAGGACTCCGGTGCTGCATCTGGATGTAGCAACTTCTTTAATCTGGTATCAGCAATTTAAGTTCACTAATAGTTTTTCTTGAAGAGTTAAGTCTTTGAGTCTATTTCGCTCCATCTCCCCATCTCTCTCTATGTCTCCTTCTCTGCACCATGTGACTGGTGCGTGAGGCTCAGGTTTTCTTCTTTTCTGACCTTGTCGTGTTGGATCTCAGAGGTGACACAGCCTCCTTTTAGCAGGCTTCTTTCTTTCAGAATTGTTGGATATCTGCATTTTTCCAATTTTGCCTTTGGTCCCTCTGCGGGTTAGTTGAGGCCTGTTGGGCCTCAGGATTCAGTCAGGCATTCTCCCCCCATCCACTGTTGATCGGTGGGGTTGAAGAGCAGTGGAGAAGAGACGTAAGAGATCAGAGTGAGCCAGGACAAGAAGTTTACCCTTGTCTTAAAGTCTTCTGTAAGAGGGGCGGGTTTTAATTCTCCCATGTTAAAGCTTTGTCTTATCAGTTGTTGGTAGGCACCACACACTTTATGAATAAAACGGGGTATTGTCCACTTATAACCTAAGTAATTAACAGACAGTGTTAATTAATCATACATGGTAGGCCTAATATATGTTGCGATATATGCTATTATGACAACACACCATATATAGGTTATACACGTGTGTATATATATATCTGTAACAGTAAATGAAATAGTAAAATAACATCACACAAATTTAGATGTCCACATATTTCAACTTTGTATCTGATGAATGTGTTTTGTCTGTCTGTCTGTCTCTCCTCTCAGGGGGTGAGAGGAGGAGGGGGTCAGCAGACACACACACGCTCTCTGAGGGCCTGTGGAATTCTGCTTTTCACTTACATTTTCTCTTATTACCAGCACAAATTAATTGTTGTGTAGATACATATTCACATTTCCTGTTTCATTAGCTATTCAGCCATCCTAATAGGCGAGTATGTACATCCAGTAACCTTAAGCATGTTCAATTGATTAATATTTAGGTTAGGACAACAAGAGATCAGTTGAAAATATTCTTTGCAATATGTCATTAAAGTTGCAGGGACTTACACTACTGAAACTGTATCCCAAATTATCATACATGTTGTCCCAAATTATTATGAATCTCCTGAAAGAATACTTTTAATATAGTAAATGGTTATCCATACTTTGTATGACATCATATTCATTTCTTTACATAAAGAACAGCTCTTGTTGACAGGGTCTAGTGGCATCAGCATGACAACATCAAGTTCCACACTCTTCTTATATTGTTACTTAATGTAAGGCATTGATTAATACATTTGATTCTGCATGACAAAGTCATTTTCTTTATTCCTTTAGTCTTAACGTTGCAGGTCCTGGTTTTAACTTGATGAAGACCAGAGATCATGGGATGTTTCTTAAAAGATCACCCTCTTTTAAGGAACATCTTATGATCTCTGGTCTTGTGTCAGGTTGTGTTATGCACGATCAGGAAGAGTGAGTTGTAATTTACTAGACTGGCTTAGGTTGTTCATGCTTCTTGAGTTTTTGCAGGCCGCCGTAAATCGAGAAATTGTCATTCAACCTTCCATTAGTGACCTGAGTCCGACAAAGGTCATGGGACAGAGGAGGTTGCTGGAGAAAAATCTGATCTATTTTAAATCTTACTGATGCAGAAACTGTTTTACATGCTTTTATCTCCTCAGGCCTTGATTATTGTAACAGCCTGTTCACTTAATCAAAAAACTTTGACACGACTGCAGACTGTACAGGACTCAGCTGCTCGGCTGTAAACCAAGACCAAGAAGTACGACCCCGTCAGACCTGTTTTAGCCTCTTTACACTGGCTCCCTGTTTGTTTTAGGATTGATTTTAAGATCTTGTTGATTACTTTTAAGGCTCTTCATGGCCTGGCCCCAGATTATATTTTAGACCTTGTAATCCCTTATGAACCTTCACGTAGTTTGAGCTCTTCGGGCAGGGGTCTCCTGTCTGTTCCTGAGTCCAGGATGAAAACTAAGGGGGGCAGAGCTTTTGCTATCAGGGCCCCGAGGCTCTGGAACAACCTGCCCGAAGAAATTAGGTTGTCTGAGTCAGTGTCTTTGTTTAAGTCTCTTCTCAAAACACATTTTTATCTGAAAGCATATCCTGATTTTACCTGAACTGGCTGCTTATTTTATTGCTTTTGTGTATTTTATGTATTTTATTTCTTTATTTTTAAGGCAAGTAGATTTCTTATCTATAGTCTTTACCTGACCAGACAAGTGGAAAAAAATGTTTTTGCTCAAGTTTTTTTTTTTTTTTTTTAAATAGAAAGGTGGTCACATACACATTGGGCCTTATGCATGAATCGTGCGTATGCACCCCAATTTCCCTCAACTATCAAGTCTTGTTCATTGACAGTAATAATCCAATTGATAATAATTCATGGTGCCATGGTCAGCTCAAGCTCACCCCATCTTTATAGTTGGAAAAGAATTGTTTATTGCTGCTGATATATTATTTTACTATTCTTATAACTATAGTTATACATTATGTTGAAGGTGCCCTGTGTATTTCTTTTCAGATAAATGCCCAGCATCACCAGTGTTTATTGCAGGCAAATTTCATTCTGTTCAGAAATCAAACCGTCACAGACTCAATTAAGCAATAAAAGCAATACCAGTTCCTGTTAAGAATCTATTGTCGTCTCGTCTTTCCACCAAATTAATAGAAAAGTATCTATCGGTATCGATAAAGACTCAAATGGTATCAATATCAATAAAAATGAACAATGCCCATCCCTATTCATCAATCAAGGCACCATCTCCAACTCCGTTCCCCTTCCTCAATAGAAAATAATTCCATTTAATCAACGTCCAAATAATATGTGATGCACAGAATCACATCTTGAATGCGGTGACCCACTGGCCAGGGGGGGAGCGCACGACCTGGAAACCTCTCCAATGATGGCTCCAATGCGCTCACCCATGTCTGTTGTTTTGGCAGTTTCCTGGCCCCCTGTGACTGTAATAGTCCGCCGGGCAGTAGACATTCAGTAGTCGTTTTTTTGGCGTCCATTTTCAGATCAAACATTTTTTTTAAATTTCACTGAGTTCTTTCCTCTGCACATACAGTATTAATTGCACTGGTGCCATGGACCAGGTGACCTCACTGCTCACACTTGAAAATAAGAGAGTTTTTCTTAACGAAACTTCATTAAGTAAAGTTTAAATCTTTTTGCTGCCCGTAGGTGTCATTTCCTTTTCTTTCTTCTTTTGTCTGAGTTTAACGTTACCTGTCAAATGTCAGTGGCTTGTTGGTTTGTGGTTTACACACGGCACTTAAGTCTGCTGCCCTTATATTGGTTTTTTGGGGCCTTTCCATATGCTAATTGCAAATTTCCTAGCACGCGCATCCAATTTAAGATCAAATGCAATTCATCAACATACTCAGGTGGGTAAGAACAGACTTGGCTGTCAGCGCACGTTTCATGAATCCCACGTAGAAGTTTCTTATTTTCCTCTTATTGCTTTGTGCAAGGACAAACAAGAGAAAACTAAGAAAACAGTCATGCATGAGGCTCAGTGTTCTCTTAAAAGTACTTTAACCTGTCCAAACAAAGGTAGACATGTTTATCAGACTTTCTTTCATTATGTCTTGCAGCATTATGATGTTAACTTGTCTTTGACAGTGACTCTGGAACATTTCTTGGCCTTGGAACTGTGACAGGATCGGTGGCTATCTACATCGCTTTCTCCCTCCAGGTAAAGGCAGGGTGGACACATCTCAAACTAACAGGTACATAAATCAAGCAGCTGTGTTGTGTAATAACCTTGTTTTACTCTTTGTGTTTGTAGAAGCTGTATTATGTACAGGAGTCCCATGGCATTGTTGTAACAGACCTAGCCTTCCTGCCTGACTCGCTGAAAGGCAAAAATATCAAAGGGAATAATGAAACGGCCATGTTGAGTGTAGCTGTGGACAGCCGCTGTCAAGCCCATGCTGTCCCTAACCGAAGTAAGTCCTGTATCATCATCCAGTGAACACTCTCTAAGGACATGTATCATAACCTCAGACCTTCTCACCTCATATTTTGTCCCTTTGTTTTGCATTTTCTCCAGGATCCTTTCCCATCTGGCTGGTGCTGTTCTTCTGTGGCCTCATGGTGGTGGGAGTCGTCCTCCTCCTACAGTACCTCTTTCCAGGATTTATTTAAATCATGCAAGTGTTGTCACAGGTCAGGGTTGATGGAGCTTGGACACATCTTCACATGACTTACTTTGCCACTGTCAGCATTAGCAGTGCTCAGTCCAACATCCAAACCTCCTCCCAGTGCTGCACCACAACTCCCAGCTGAGCCCATGAAGGCTCTTCCAGCTGCAGCGCTGACTCTGAACAGCTGTTATGGTGCCCTGACATTGTCTCCCCTCAGCTCTTACTCAGGGTTGTTCCTCTCAGACCTGTAAACCCAGTTGAAACCAGGACACACTGTGGGAATTTATTTGCTTTGATCTCTATCAATTATTCTTAATCTTATTTTGGATTCATGTTGGAGAGTTGAAGGGCTCAGGTTCATGAATGTTTCAAGGGTTGAATCTTTTTATTGACATATTTAAAGAACAATGTAAAAATATATAAATGATTGGCACATAATGTGTCTGATTTAGTTTTTTTGTTTACACTTAGACACTTTGAATTAGCCATTCTCTTTGAATAACTGCTTCTAGGGCTTTTGTTTTGACATTTTATCCACTAGTGGGCAGCAGAGACCATACAGTTTACAGTCCTCTGGTAAATGGCTGCCAGTGGAGATAAAATGTTAAGCATGTTAAAGCATCTGCTAGTCTCACATTAGATCTTTTAATTCAAACATACAGCTACATGTTTTGACTTTGACAGGGTTGCCCAGATTTAAGTAAATATTTCAGCACAAAGTTGCAACATCTCCTACAAATGGTGAATCATTTGATATTATTACAAGAAAACAGATATGGGAAAATACGAGTGAAGCTGGTATTATGCAGGGAGTTTGTGTAAACGTAATGAAATTGTTATTTGTTACTGGAGTGAAAGCTGGATATTTCCTTCTTTTATGAAGACATTGTCACCTTTTAATTTTATTTAAACATTCTGACTGCAAATATTTTGCCCAGCAGATGTGACTGAATTGTTTAAATGATACCCATACTATTGTAACTAACTTGGTGAAATTATAGAAGAAATAAAACATTAATAAGAAAGGTAGCTAAAAAAACAACAACCCAGCTTTGGTCTTTTTATGCTTCATGATCCTGACAGTCTCTGGTATCTAAACTTTACAGCAACTTTTTAAAAAACCCTGCAATATCTGATAAAACTGATTAAATTTTATTTTTTTGGCCATTTGGAGGCAGTGGAGACAAGTTGTGAACACAATCCATTCATCTGGCAATAACCAGCTTGGTTGTATCACTTCTTTCAAAATGCTAATTGCCCAAAATGTCCTAGTAAATGTTCAGAGTGTATGTGCTGCAGTTTGTAGGAGAATCTGGCGGTACAGCCTCTCTCAGGCTATCTGAGGAAGACTCGAGACTGGGTTCATGAGCCTCGCCCGGTTTAATGAGGCAGTGTCGAGCCTCTTCTTCACTTTACCAGCAACTCCAATTCAATTCAAAAAGCAAATTCTCAGTTCTAATATTAGCAACAAATCATATCATTGAATTACATAGTAGTGGAACTGAGAGTATTCAATTTAGCTTTTAGCTGTTCAACATCAATTTCACAATTTAGCACCAAATAGTTACTAAAATGTTCTGCCTATCCCAAAATGAGCATCCTACCTTTAGATGTGAGGCTGTCGCAGTCAGCGTTCAGTGAAGAGTCCTACACAAGGAACTATGATTCGATTTGTAGAGTGTACAATCTGTTTAAAGCTTAACAAATCTTATAAGCATTATCAAAATCTTCTATGCAAAAAAGCAAAAGGCCTCTAATAATGCTGTATTAACTGGTAACAACCTCTCTACCTCTCACAATAGTCATCCAAGAACAAAGAAAATCAAAAAAGAAAGAGTTCAGTTCACAAAGACTCAAACAGCAAAAAGAAAAAGAAGAGAAAAAAAGAGAAAAAGGAGTTCTGCTATTCAACAATTGTTCGTGGAAACAGAGTTCTTTATCTAATTCTCATCTTTTTGTGTCTATTTTCCATTATTCAATTATCGTCCTCAATGTGTATCAAAGTTCCATGGGGAATGAAGGGGGTGAAGCTCGGCCATATTTCCTTTAGCTGGAACTCTCAACAATATATTTTTTTCAAGAATCTTTTTATCAGTTTTTTCCAACAAATATGCATGCTTTTTTCCATCATTTTTCAAAAGTATATCGAAATCAACAAAAGCGCTTACCACCAATTTCCCTAACTTTCTTCCTAAGGTTCTCTCTCTTTTCATACATAAAAAAAAAAAAAAAAAAAAAAAAAAAAAAAAAAAAAAGATTTGTCAAGAACATTGACATACAAAATACAAACATTTGAAATTTATACTCTTTTGCTCGTGAAATAAGGTTAGGTTCTAAAGAAATATTTACAAATCCGATTTTTGAGATCATATTAATAACCTTCCAAAACTTTCTATTTTAGCACATGCCCACAAACAATAAATAAGAGTACATTGAGACTCTTTACATTTAAAGCAAATATCAGGAATGTTTTCATTATATTTATTTAGTTTAACAGGAGTTACGTAAGTCTGCATCATCCAATTGTACTGAAGCAGCTGAAACTTAGCATTAATTGTTTGCGAGCGAGCTTTAACACATGCTTCCCTACGGTCTTCAATAGAAATGTCCTTTAAATCCAACTTCCAAGCTTCCAGCTGAGACTGAGGTTTGGAAAGAACCAGATGTAGGCCAGTTATAGACTGATGATGTTAAACCTCTATCACTGCCGTTTTTTGTGATCATTTTTTCCAAAGATGATAGTGTGGGCCTTTCCAATGATTTATTTTGTGCAGAATAAAAAAATAAATTTAAAGAAGTGTTTCCTTGAAATGTTATACTTGACTTTGATTTCCTCAAAGCTCATAAATGTATCGTCTCTATATAAATCAAACTTTTTCAAGCCCTTTCTTTGACCACAATTGAAAGCCTACATCAGATGTGCCTGGTTTGAATGAAATGTTGCCCCAAATTGGAGTAAAATAAGATGTTTTACCTATATTCATGTATTTCTTTGCTTCAAGCACAATAGGGTTGACTGTGTTCTTACTAAGGTAGTTGGGCTCAGCCGAGGACAAATCCTAGTGCAATGGTAACTGAGTGCAACATGATTCTAGATCTTTTCATTAAGAGTCAAGTGAAAAACAAAACATAGTTCTCCACTGGTAGTACAACTGGACACTAGAGGGTGACATCCCACTCCCACAAAAATACTCCTGTCCCGTCCCATCCCTTTCCCAATTAAAAAAATAAATAAATCAGAAAATAGCAATTTAAAAAACAAATATTAGAACTGCATATTTATATATAAAAACATACCTATGATTCCCGGGTCCCGCCCGCTCCCGTTGACTTTTTTTTCCCTGTCCCGTCCCAGTCCCTTGTTGAATAGTGAAATTGACTCCCACTCCTCGGGAATCGCACAGGAATCCTGTGACACAGAAGATTCCCGAAAAAATGTCAGCCTCTGCTGAACACTTCAACCCACCTCTGTCAAATGGAAGTAATAACAGTGAGAGATGAAGTCTGGGATGTATATTATATCATAAACATTTGCAGAATATTTTTCTTATTCTCTTAAACAATCCTTGTCATGGTGCTAAGGGAATACTTTAAACTGAATATAAACATCTAGGCAGAATATTCAGTTTCAATATATTTAACCTGACAATTAGAGAGATAGGTAAAGACATCCATCTTTCTATAGATTTTAACACTGATTCAATTACAGGTTCATAGTTACTACATACTATTTTATATGACTGAGAGATAATTTTGATACCCAGATAAGTGAAAGGCTTAAAACAGGGTGTGATGGTTGGGATTTTTTTTCTCTTTTTCATTCATTAATATTTGAGGCAATGATTTTATATTGATGTTTTTTCCAAACATATCTATTAAGTTTAACAAAGCTGGTATTGAAATATCTCACTTTTTAAAAAGCAAAATAACATTATCTTCAAACAGGGTTGTTTTATGTTCTTTACTTCCAATTTTGATTCCATTCATTTGTTTTTGTGTTCTTATAGCAATTGCAGAGGCTGCCCCCAAGGTACATAAAAGCGGAGACAGAGGCGAGCCTTTTCCCACCAAGCAGGGTACTACAACCTCCAGCCTCCAGAATTTTGGTATCAGATTTTACTAAACTTATAGGATGCATAATTTCACACTTTGTATTAGTTTTGACCACCACCCTCTTCTCATCAACGGCTCCTGCATGGAGCAAGTCAGGAGCACCACGTTTCTTGGTGTGCATATTGCTGATGACCTCAGCTGGTCACGCAACTGCACCTCCCTGACCAAGAAGGTCCAACAGTGTCTCCACTGCCTCCTCCACCTGAAGAGAGCCAGCCTCCCCCCACCCATCCTGTCCACCTTCTACAGGGGAACCACCAAGAGTGTCCTGACCAGATGTATCACTGTCTGGTATGGAAACTGCAACAACTTAGACCGAAGTCCCCACAGAGGATAGTGAAGTCAGCCAGTCCATCATCGGGACCTTCTCCCCGCCATGGCCTCCAGGATCATAAAAGACCCCTCCCACTGACTATTCCCCCTTCTATGGAAGGCCATTTGCGCAAATAACGTCTTAGAGACTTTTTGTTTAGACATTAATATGCGTGTTAACACGTAGAGTTTGGTCATGTTAACACGCTATGTTTTAGACATTAACACAACAAAAATCGTCACGTCATCAGTAAATTTTCTACTCCTTAAGATGTCTCATTTTGCCGTGTCAACACGCAAATACCTGTCACAGCCAACAGGTTATTCCATTCTTGTCTACTAGGGGTGTTAGAAAGGAAGTCTGAGGCACAGCGATTTTTGGCTATTGCTCTTCCCAGCCAGATAGTTTGTGGAGTACACAAACCAAAATATTAGGTTATGGCTCACTTTATCATGATGATGCACTGTTTTTCCCATTCAGTTTCAATTTCAAAATCAATATCAATTTCAATAACAATCATTTTCAAACCTGTCTGCTTGTAATGTTACCAGTCCTACCACTAGGTGTCACTATGCACATTCACATGTTTGTGCCATCAATGAATAAAGATGAGTTACCAGCAAGTATGAGCAACCATGTAAAATACTGTATGCCTTATCTTTAACATGGAATTCCGCTTTATATTGATGATCCTGTAATGTTTTGGTATGTATTTATCAGTGGGCTACATATGCATCACAATATTTCTTCAGAGGAAAAGAAAATTGGATTTTATTTCCTGGGGCTCATAGATGTTACAGATAAAGTCAATTATGACAGGCAGAGCACTGCTGTAGTCAACAATGTTATGGTGGGATTTTGTCTGAAATACTCTCAGCTCAATGTATACAGAACAAATGAGTTAGTAGTGGGCTATAGATGGCAATCCTGAGTGCTGAGGAGTGGACATGGAGGTTGTTAAGGTGGCTCACTTCCTTCACTCACTTTCTCAGGGATACACACAAGTTTCAGTTCAGCGACTGATATGAGGGGGTGAAATTTGTCAGTGGCTAGTAGAGGGGAGAATCACATATTGAAAGACAACATTCATGGCACATTGGCATATGAACATTAGAAAATGAATGACTTTGACCATTTAGGTTCTTAGTTTATCAGGGATTCTCAGTTATCCGTTATACCCAGTGTATTTGATTACTGCCAGTGTATGGGTGTATCAGATAAAGGGCGCTCTCCATTTGTAATCAGCAACCTGGCTGGGCAGATGATCCGATGCTTGCTGATTCCTTTTTCCCCACAGTCTCTGTGTCATGTATAGCATAGCTTCTCTGTTGCCTGTAGACTTCAGCTGATTGAGCTGTTTTTATACAGCACCTGCCCTTTTGTTCTAGCTGCATTGAAGACATTGCTGGCTGGTATAGAGCTCCAAACATGCTAGCTATAAAACATAAACATAGCTATAAAACATAATACTAATATCCTGTGATTAGGGCTATAGCCAGGATTTTAGAGATACTGAGGTCATGAGTCCTAGCCCAGCTACGGGGGGTTCGCAGGCATGCCCCCTGCCCCCCCACAAGAAAATTTTGAAGACAAAAGCATAAATCTATGCATTTTAATGCATTTTGAGAGTAACAATAATCACTTAGGTAATAATGTCAGTGCCAACACATAAAAGAATATTGGACTAGAATCCAACACAGGATAACTCACAAATATGGCCATATTTTGAATTTACTCTTTTTCAGTTCAGTTTTATTTTCTTAAAATAAGAAATAAAATACTGTAAATGTAATTCTTATTTGCAGTCAGTGATAGATTGGCCATCTGGAAATTGGGCAAATGCCAGAAAGGAAGCCCAACTATGGGCTGCTCAGAATGGGTCATCATTGCATTAATAAAAAAAAATGTCTTTGATGATTTTGATTCAAAAAGTTATTTTATGCATGCAGCCCAAAACATTTGAGATCGGCCTAATTGTACGTTTTAATAAACACATTCTCCCATGAGGGGATAATCCCCTCGATGTAATGAGTGGAACGGTAAAGAGAGGGCGGAAACCGGTAATTGAGCGGGTATGAAATTTAACGCCAGCGTTGCTAGGCTAAAAGAAACTGAATCGAGGCAACAAATGACCATTGTTTTTTTTCTTGACACTGGGCTGTCCCAATAACATCTTTAAACTCCTCCCCTAGCCTTTGGGCTCAGTGCCTTCATTAACAGCGCATCTACAAACACAGAGTGCCAAAATAATACAAAAAAAAGAATGAGAGAGATGTGTCTTTGATTACGCACCAGTGGCCTAGGCGAGTGGGGTGCAGGGTGCCGGCCCACTGTGGTTGGGTATTAGCCTCTCTCTCCCAGCCTATTACTTTTGGTCCAGTTCATTCTAACTTTACCTGGGCCCCACCACTTTCCCATCTCTGTTATTGGGGTGACATTACATGGATAATTAGGAGTGGAGCAAAATGGACAAATAAAAAGAGAAAAAACACAAAGGTGGTGCTGAAAATCTGGGCGGGACATTCAAAAAGGGTTGATGTGCTACAGTAAACTTTCGAAATGTTGAACTCAGTGTTATGAATGTATGGTTATGATTACTAACAAGACAGTACTTAACATTTTTCTTGCACAAGGATTTAATGAAGGAACAAAGCCTACAAAAATTAAACTGCCATATTGTCCAATTTGAATTAATATTATACTAGCGGTATATAGTATACTATTATATGAAATTATATCAACATATTAACATTATATAATTAATGTATTCATACTATACTAACATTATAGTATTATCGTAGAAAGGGTCTCAGTCGTAGTCATCTGGACACTTTTCAGAATCAAGACGTTTCGGCTCCCATCCGGAAGTCATTCTCAATTGTGAAGAAATGGGAAATTATAGTATTATATTAACATTTTACTAAATATTATATAGTTATAAATATAAATATTGTTCAGTAATCTTGTTTAAGTGTGGCTTGGGTTGTGTGAGTGGTGGTGTTTTGTAGGGGGTGGGAGGGTTTGGTGGACCGGTCTAGTCAAAAAGTCCAGGGCCATTTTTCATTCCCAGTCTAGCCCTGGGCTGAAGAATCAGACTTGGACACTGGACTTGTGGCAGAAAATAAACAACAAAAAGCCTTGGAAAGTGGATTAGTGGAGCCGGAGGCAACTGAAGCAGGAGTGGGGAGCAGAGCAGCAGGTGCAAGTGTGGCTTCAGAGGATGTTCAATACTTTCAGGTGGTCAAATTCCTACACACTGTTTTTCAAGTTTCACCAACGACTTCCCGTGATGTACTGAGCTCCTCTCTCCTCCTCTCCCTCTCCATCTGTACACATTCTTGTTAATGCATGCAATAATGATGTATAGAATACATCTGGCTTAAAATATGGTCTCAAGCCACGCCCAACTATGGATTTCTGGATCTAAACTTTTTTCTCTATGGAGAAAATGAATTGGGACTCCACATAGAGTACCCCTGAAATGACAAATTTTTGTAGCCCATCCCAGAAGTTAGCATCGCCATGGGTGACAAAAGTCGACAAAATTACGATATCAACAGTGGTTGTTTCTAAAGATAATCTTCACAAATGAGAGCCACTTGTAAAACAATTTTGAAGCATAAATGCACTAGATAAGCTCAAAAAGTCACAAGTTGGATATTAACTGGTGTATTTTATGTCCTAGAACAAGCACCGAAAATCTCTTAACTTTGTGTTAACCACAGACCTTTTTTCAGGGATCTAACCAAAACCTCATTCAAAAACCAACCAAAGACTGAGCTGAGGGAACCCATGACCTACATCTCTTTGGAGTTGTGTTTATGTCAGATCAGGTCTCTAACAGTAATGTCATAGTGGGAAAGGTAAATTTACTCTCCGCTGCATATCCATCAGACCTGGACATGAACTCATCTAATGTTTTCATGCACTTCAGATTTTTCTAACTTTGCCAGGGTAAGCGGACATTTTCGCTTTTATGCATAATAAAAAATAAGCTGCGGAGTAGCATATGCCAAACACGTCTCAGCTCGTCACTTATGTCAGTACAGTCAGACTTTGCGATCTAGCGGATGATTTTGCGAGGAGGAAGGCAAGAAAGACACCAATATAGGAAACCTGGGGTTGGGCTCCACGGGACCATGATCTAGCCCTGAATGCTTGTTAATAATCGAGGTTTCTTCTGCCTCTTAAAAGGAGGTTTTGTCTTGTCTCCTTCGCCAAGTGCTTGGGTCAGCTATAATGCTGAGAATCATCAGAGGCAACAAGTTCTACTGTGTGTGGTAAAAAGTATAACTGAGCGTGCACTCAGCTATTGGGGTAAAAAATCTTAGACCGCATACTCATTAGATTGATTGACTTGATTATGGGAACTTTTTGGAAATACTTTTGCTTCTCAGTAAATATGACAGTTGTTTACAGCAGCATGTACAGGAGTGCATTGAGAAATGCAAGGCAGGCAAGGGAAGAGGTTCATTAGTGACATTAATGTCCCAAACTACTGTGAATTTGGTTGTGGAGCCTATCCAGCAACTAATCAGAGTGTTTCTTCTGATGTCATCCAGGCTGGAATGTATTCAGTCCAAATCGATACAACACAAGACATAACAAACATATAACATATATTACATATCAAAAGATCAGTGCAGTGTTGTGGTCCTCTATGTAACTGACAGCATTCACGATAAGCTACTGGCAGTTGTTGAATGTGAACTGTCAGCAGGGGAAGACTTTCAAAAACTGCTTAAACAGACTTTGGACTCTTGCAAAATTGATGTGAAGAAGTGCATCGGAAACCCAACAGATGGGGTCGAAAATATGCAGGGACAATACATACATGTCATGTCATAGTACCTCCAATCCAGTAGGATCAATATCTTGAGTGCCCATCGGATGGTAACAGAAACACACCAGCAACTGAAAACCTACAGCATGTCAGAGACTTTGACACTGTGAAAGAAGCTGCAGACAATTTTGTGAAATGGGCAAACAAAATATAATGTGAGGAATCTGATATGGAAGTGCAACCCGCATTGCAGCAAAACGCATCAAGAAAATGAAAAGTGCTTCTTGAAACAAGCGTAATGTCCATTGTGTCCAGTATTGTCCAGCATATCCAGTATATCCATTGTGAGATGTCCTGCGATTGTGAATGTTCATTGTATGGTCCCGTTCACTATTCACTGTGGCTGCAGAATGGTTCTGTGCAGTTGTCAATAGGCGTCAAGCCTGGCAAGACAGGTGCCCTGGTTTGGTCAAGCAGCGCATTGTCTTGCTTCAGTTGGTCTACCTTAACTTGGAGCTCACGGAATTGTCTCCATCTTCTGCTCTTCCACTGCTTGTTATTGCGTCACTTCATCTCCTTGACCCTGGTTTGACGCAATTCTCTGACTTTTTCGTCAGGTAGATGAAACACCCTGAATTGAAACTCCTGTAGTTTTCAGATCGGCCAGAATACAGGGGTCTTCTATGTCAAGGATTGCTGCTGCGTTGTAGGTGTGATCTGTGTCAGCTGTGCTGGTGGAGGGCTGTGGCTGTGGATCCTCAATTGTTTGTGGCTTTTGGTTGGGGCGTCCTGCAGGGGCCTTCCTGGTGTTGTACTTGTGGGGGCACATAAAAGGGTTGATTGTTCGTCCAATCGTATCCCTGGCCTTCTGCCATGATTTTCTATCATGAGAACACAAAATGTTAGTGGTTTATCTTACATAGACAGCCTTTAACATAATCCATAAAATATGAACGTGGATGGCTACCTGTGTGAATCAAAAGCCTCTCTGTATACAAGTTGTAACTATACTTACATCTAACAGAAAACTTCTATGTTCTATATCTTCCCTCCCACGCTTTCCTAGTATGGTAGGTGTACTGAGCAGTAGGTTCTGTCCTACTCTTAGTGTAATGACTTCTATCTTAGTTTTGGTATATAGCGGCATGCATCATGCATATTCTAGCTACACTAGATCATAGGTATACTGTAGCTGAGTGGCAGTGCTACATTCTAAATTCTAAAGTCACTCCTTCTGGCACTGTGTAAACTTTTGTTCGCCACTTGCTACAATGAATCTCACGCATATGAATGTTGGTGGGTGGTGGTAACAATGGATATCCTTATGATTGTATTGAATGACCGTAAAATTGCAAATTGGTTTTAGATTCATGCAACAGAATAGGACCATATATTAAAAGATCCAGAATGGGCTGGAGCTCTTGGTTGTATTCTTTTGTTGTTTTCTTTTTACCTCTTTTTTTCTCGTGTTTGCTGTGTTAGTTCTGCCATTTTAGTAACTTTATACATCAATGAGCCAACTTTGAGAGCTCATATCTCATATTTGCTTTCACACGACTGGTCAAACTCAATCTGCTGTTCCTTGCACACTGGCGCCAGGGAGGCACATTGCAAACACCACCTAGAATTTTTAAAATAGTAGAAATGTAATTGCAGTGTTAATATTAATAAATTAATAATAATAGGAATGACAGCTATAGGAAAAATAATGTCAGTATTAGTAACATAGCCAATAACAACAACTGTAATAGCAGTTGTCAAGCAGGAACACGGGGGCAGCAGGTGGCCCACAACCACAGATCCAGTCTCTGCAGTCCCGGAGGCAGAAATACCTGCTGAATTGGGAGGTTGGTTCCCTTCTTCCCCAGTGTGCATTGTAATGACAGTGGAATTCAAACTGGGCTGGGATATTATGACTGATAGCTTGTGCTGTGTACACCCTGTCATGTGAGATGTTTTTCCCTGTGTAGTCTAACTCATGCAACTTCTCAGGCCAGCAGCTGTAGCCGCACCATAGACTGCAACTAACTAACAGTTAGATAAGAGAAAGTGGGGGAAGGTACAAACCAAGGTCAGAGACTAACAAAGGTGCACAGAGAGAATAAGCTGTGGGAAAATACTGAATGTTGTGTGTGGGTCTGGCTTTAACATATAATCAACTGCTTTGTGTCTTAAACTTCAGACACAACTGGGGAGCCGTAGATTCAAGACGGTGAGCATGTTGTGTCTCCAGATATATCTGTATTGTTTGTTTGTTTGTTTGTGTGTTTGTGGGGAAATAAATACTTGTAAAAGACATTGGTAGGTCTCGTGTGGATCCCTTCTCATAAACCGACTCGGAGAGGTTGGCGTACCTCGACAATTTGGGGGCTCGTCCGGGATGAGAAGGAGATTCTGAATTGAACAGACGGACCGATCACGGAGATTACCTATGGCTCACGGTCGACCACAATAAAAGGGTGAACAGAACCTGTTTAATCAAACTCTGCATATTGGATTTAAAACTAAATTGAGAGCCTGTGGTAAGAACTGTGAGTAGGTTTGTGCAAATTTAAAGGTAAATGAGAGACCAGGAAAATGTGATACCCTGACCTTGGATTGGCTTGCCACACCGTGACCTGACGAGGGCACGGAACACTGGGTTAGAGTCCCAGTGAGCTGGGTTAGAGGCCCGGGGAGTTGAGATCCCCCGAATGCTCGGTGTGAGGGTTTTGAGGCCCCCACCGTTGTTTTATTTGAGGTGAAAGCCCTCGGGGGTATCACGAAAGAATTGGCATTGCAGGTTGATTTATTGGTGCAGGGGTTGGAGTCCCCCACTGTGGATTAACTGTGTTTGGGGTTAGAATCCTTGGTAAATTGAGTAATTGTATTTTGGGGTTCGAGCCCCCGGTGTTGTATTGTGTTTAAAATTGTTTCATTGTGTTTGAGGGTTGGAGTCCCGTGAGTTTTATCACAAAGTACCAAAAATTAGGGTTAGAGTGAATGAGAGACATTAATGACTTATATGGGGATTTGTGTGTATAATAATATTGAGTGCGTGTGTCATTAATGTATGGGAGGTAGACATTAATAAGGGAATGAATGTGAAACAACTGGGTTAAAAAACTTAAAGGGGCACTAAAAAAAAAAATTTAAAGTATGTTTGTTGGGGATAAAGCGAACATTTACTATTGGGAATGAAGTGGTATAATAATAATTAATAATTAATTGAATTATATTTTGTCATTCGCTGTGGTATTTTATTTCTCTTGCTGTGAAGCACGTTGTACTTTGTTTTGATAAGTGCTCTATAACTAAAGTTTTAGTATTTGTCACAGACACACCAGGCTCCCCTTCACTCCGCACTCCAGGCTCCCCTTCACTCCTCACACCCTCTCCTGAACACTGATTCCCTTCACCTGTCACCCCGTGCACACCTGCATCCAATTAGCACTCCACTCCCCTATAAAACCCGGCTCCTCACCACAGTATGTGTCTGGTCTCGTTTCTGACACAGGATAGAACGTTCCCCTGATTCTACAAACGCCTTGGACTCACTCTACCCGAATGACAACTACTACCAGCCTCCAGTACCCAGTACCTCTACTCCGGCTCCTTTGTACTCCTGTCCTCCGTGTGTGTCACTCCAGCTCCAGTCCCCATGTGTCTCCAGTCTTCCGTAAGTTATCCACTCCAGCTCCTGGTCCCGTGTGTCTCTCAACTTCCGTGTGTGTCGCTCCAGTGTCCAGCGCCGGGTGGATCCGACTCCCCAGTGTTCAGCCACTCTACTCCAGAGCTCCACCATCTCCATTCAAAGGACAGTATACTTCCCTCCATTATCTATCTATCTACGCTCCTTGTATTGCAATAAACTATATCATAACCTTCCTTGTGTCTCCGGTCAGTTCTGTCCGTAACAGAAGACCGGACCACTCTAGGAGTCAGCATGAGTGCCACGGATCCGTTCCAGGAGTTGGTGGACCTCCTGCACCGTGGCCTCAGCACTCCGCCACCAACCACCTCCTCTGCTACCGCTTCCGCTCCGGACACACCAGCAGTTCCGCCCTGCACTAGTCCCATGGCCAAACCGGCGCCCTTCTCTGGCTCGGTGGGGGATTGCAACGGTTTCATTCTACAATGCTCCTTGGTCCTGGAGATGCAATCCTCCCTGTATCCCACTGAGCGCTCCAAAGTGGCTTTCGTGATCTCCCAGTTACAGGGACGAGCGCTCCAGTGGGCAGAATAGATATGGTCACAAAATGGACCCGTAATCCAATCCCTGGCGAGTTTCCTGGAGTACTTCCGCGAGGTGTTCGGAAGACCCGCCGGGGACTCCTCAGCTGGCGAAAAGCTTTATCAGCTTAAGCAGGGCCAGCGTTCAGTCCAGGATTATGCCCTGGAGTTCCGAACCCTCGTGGCTGCCAGTGGATGGAACGAACAGTCACCACCTTCCGCCAGGGGTTGGAACCACGGGTGAGGTTGCATCTCGCTGCATACGAGGACACCATCGGCCTCGAACGGTTTATTCAACTCACCATTCGCGTGGCTACTCGTATGCAGACGTGTTTATTAGAACACCAGGACCAATATCCATCTACGTCCACTACCCGTCAGCCAGAGAGGCGCCACTCTCCAGAACCAGACCAGGAACCCATGCAGCTGGACACCAACCGGCTTCCGCCGGCAAAGCGGCAGAGACGGCTGACCCTGAGACTATGTATGTACTGTGGAAATCCCGGACACATTAAGGCAAACTGCCCAGTACGACCACCACGTCATATGATGAGTGTCATGTTCCCCAGTATTCCATGCAGTAAACCATTGGTAACTGAAATAATCATAATCACACCTCACCTGTCCCTTCCAGTCCAAGCCCTCATTGACTCAGGGTCAGCCGGCAGTTTCATCTCCGGCTCCCTCTGCCGCCAGCTCCACCTCAAGACCACATTAACACCTACCAGTTGCCAGGTTCACAACGTGACCGGGAAATCAATCACCCGGAGCGGCGTGCAACGAGCGGCTGGACCCGTGAGCCTTCGGGTTGGTGTCCTGCATGAGGAACAACTACTGGTTCTGGAGGGCTCCACCACGGAGGTGATCTTAGGGCGACCCTGGTTGGAACAACATAACCCCATCATCTCATGGTCTACTGGTGAGGTGCTAAGATGGGATGATTCCTGTTACCCTGGCTGTTTTCCACATCGACCACGACCCTCCACGTCCGGCTCTCAGGAACTCTCGGTCTTCTCCACATCGATAGAAAGTCCCAAAGAGAAACAATCTGTGGAAATACCTCTGTGTTATGCTGCTTACCAGGATGTCTTTTGCCCTAAGAGAGCCTCCCAATTACCCTTGCATCGGCCATGGGACTGTGCCATAGATCTCATACCGGGTGAACCAGTGCCTCGAGGAAGGATCTACCCACTATCCATACCCGAACAGAAAGCCATGGGTGAGTACATAGAGGAGGCCCTAGCTCAGGGTTACATTTGATCTTCCACTTCGCCAGCTGCTTCTAGCTTCTTTTTTGTGGCTAAGAAGGAGGCTTGCGGCCTTGTGTGGACTATAGAGGACTCAATCGTATAACCGTCAAGTTCCGGTATCCACTTCCTCTCGTCCAAGCTGCGTTGGAACAACTACGTGGAGCCGCTGTCTACACCAAGTTGGACCTTCGCAGCGCTTACAATCTCATCCGTGTACGAGAGGGGGACGAATGGAAGAGCGCCTTTGTCACACCCACCGGTCACTACGAATATCTCGTGATGCCGTATGGTTTAGCTAACGCCCCCTCCGTGTTTCGGGATTTCATTCACGAGGTTCTCCGGGACTTTCTCCATAAATTTGTAATAGTGTATATCGACGACATCCTGATCTACTCCCAGAACCTAACAGACCACTACCAACACGTTGCGAAGGTCCTAGAACGCCTGAGAGACCATCACCTCTTCCTCAAGGCCGAGAAATGTGAGTTTCACCAGTCCTCAGTGCAGTTCCTTGGGTATATCATCAGTGGCAGTGGTATCCAGATGGACGAGGGGAAAGTGGAGGCTATCCGGAGCTGGCCCACACCCACGACGGTTAAGGAACTACAACGTTTTCTGGGATTCGCGAACTTCTACCGTCGATTCATCAAGGATTGTAGCACCATCGTTCATCCCCTGACTAATCTTCTCCGGAACAAGCCCAAGTCTCTGTCCTGGCCACCAGCAGCTCAAGAAGCTTTCGATCACCTCAAGAGGACCTTCACCCGTGCACCGCTCCTTGCCCACCCAGATCCTGAGAAACCGTTTACAGTGGAGGTGGACGCCTCTACAACGGGGGTAGGAGCGGAGCTTTCGCAAACTCAGTGAACTCCGGCCAAACTCCACCCATGTGCTTTCTTCTCCCGAAAACTCAGCCCGGCGGAGAGAAATTACGACATCGGAGACCGGAATTGCTGGCTGTAAAGTTGGCGTTGGAGGAGTGGAGGCATTGGCTGGAGGGTGCCCAGCATCCCTTCTTAGTGTTGACCAATCATATGAACCTCGAGTACCTCAAGAAAGCCAAACGACTAAACCCCCGTTAGGCACGTTGGGCACTATTCTTCTCTCGCTTTCAATTTAACATATCTTATTGACCCGGCTCCAAGAATTCCAAGTCAGATGCCCTATCCCGGCTACATTCTCCCGAAGTCATTTCTGAAAAACCCGAAACCATCCTTCCCCAACAGGTGTTTGTAAATCCCATCCAATGGTCGGAAAATTCTGTGCCCTCCTCCAATACCTCCACCAATACTCCGCCGGGCTGTCCTCCTGATCATCAGTATGTCCCCAGACTCCAACGCACCCAACTCATTCACACCTCTCACACCTCTCTGGGCACTGGTCACCCTGGGGCCAATGAAACCCTCTTGCTGCTACAAGAACGCTTCTGGTGGCCGAGTATGGCAAGAGACGTGAGGAGGTACGTACAGGGGTGTCGAGATTGTGCCATGTCTAAGTCTCCTCGTCATCTTCCCACAGGCAAACTGTGTCCCCTGCCGACACCCAATTGACCCTGGTCACACCTAGGAGTGGATTTCATCACGGATCTTCCACCATCTGATCATCATACCTGCGTCTTCGTGGTTGTGGATCGGTTTTCCAAATCCTGCCACCTGATTCCACTACGAGGACTACCCACAGCCATGGAGACCGCAGAATGTCTGTTCAACCACGTCTTCAGGTATTATGGCATTATGGAGGACATCGTCTCCGACCGAGGTCCACAGTTCATCTCCCGAGTCTGGAGGTCCTTCTTCTCCTTCCTAGGTGTGACCGTCAGCCTCTCCTCTGGCTACCATCCTCAAAGTAATGGCCAGACGGAGAGGAAGATCCAGAAGATTGGGCGCTTCTTACGTACCTTCTGCCACGACCACCAGGACTCTTGGAACCAGTTCCTGGGCTGGGCCGAGTACGCCCAAAATTCTCTACGGCAACCCACTACTGGGCTCACTCCCTTCCAGTGCGTGCTCGGTTACCAGCCCCCTCTCTTCCCATGGTCCGGGGAGCCGTCGGAGGTCCCCGCTGTGGATTACTGGTTCCGAGAGAGCGAGAGGGTCTGGGACGCCGCTCACCGACAACTCCGAAGAGCTCTCTGCAGGCGCAGGTTGACAGCCGACCGTAGGAGATCCACCGCTCAATACCAACCGGGACAAAAGGTCTGGCTGTCCACTCGGGACATCAGGATGCGACTGCCCTGCAGAAAGTTAAGTCCCAGATTCATTGGTCCCTTCACCATAGTCGAACAGATAAACCCAGTCACATACAAACTCCAATTACCTCCTCAATATAAGATACATCCCACCTTCCATGTTTCCTTGCTTAAACCGTTTCATCCCTCTGTTCCTATCTCCACAGAGCCTGGTGATGTGACAGATCCCCCCTTACCTTTGATCCTGGAGGTCGGAGCCGCCTACCAGGTCAGCGAGATCCTGGACTCCCGACGCCGTGGTGGCATCTTAGAATACCTAGTGAACTGGGAGGGATATGGTCCGGAGGAAAGATCATGGGTCCCTCGACATGACATCTTAGATCCCTCTCTACTAACAGAATTCCACACGATGCATCCAGATCGACCAGCCCCCCGAGGTAGAGGATGGCTGCCACGACGTTGGGGTTCTCTGTCCTCAGGAGCGGGCCGTGAGGGAGGGGGGGGGGTACTGTCACAGACACAACAGGCTCCCCTTCACTCCGCACTCCAGGCTCCCCTTCACTCCGCACTCTCTCTCCTGAATACTGATTCCCTTCACCTGTCACCCCGTGCACACCTGCATCCAATTAGCACTCCACTCCCCTATAAAACCCGGCTCCTCACCACGGTCTGTGTCCGGTCTCGTTTAAGACACAGGATAGAACGCTTGTTCCCCTGATTCTACAAACGCCTTGGACTCACTCTACCCGAACGACAACTACTACCAGCCTCCAGTACCCAGTACCTCTACTCCGGCTCCTTCATACTCCTGTCCTCTCGTGTGTGTCGCTCCAGTGTCCAGCCCCGGGTGGACCGACTCCCCGGTGTTCAGCCACTCTACTCCAGAGCTCCACCATCTCCATTCAAAGGACAGTATACTTCCCTCCATTATCTATCTATCTATCTACGCTCCTTGTATTGCAATAAACTATATCATAACCTTCCTTGTGTCTCCGGTCAGTTCTGTTCGTAACAGTATTTTTAACATTTATTATAATTCTCCAGGGAAAGACTGAATTGAGTGTCTCAAATACGAAAAGCCTCCCCTCTTTGTTCACGGATACCTAGCGGTGTTAACGAAGTGATAAAGAGGAAGTTGAGTGAGAAGTAGTATTTGACTGGGTCAGTTGCTCGGGTGAACTCCATACAAACTGACTGGCTTAAATCAGTAGATAGGCAGGAAAAGCATGGACGGATAATTTGATAGAGAGGTGGACGAGGGGGGGAGGGGCCCTGGAAGCCACTGAAGGAGCAGATTCCATATATGTTGATTGCTGTAGGAAATGTGGGATCAGAAAAAGAGAAAAAGAAAGCAAAAGAATCAGCTAAGACAGAAATTGAGATAGTATTGGAAACACTAAAGGTGGATTTGAGTTCTGTAGAACCCCTCGGTAAGTATTTGTGGGGTGAGAAGAAGTACCGAAAGCATTCAAGGACCAGGTGGGAGACTTGGGGCGGACGGCCTGGGGCTGGACAGGTGCAGACCTGGGGGCCTCGGGCGGACGGCCCGGGGGCTGGACATGTGCGAAGCTGGGGACCACGGAGCTGATCTCCCGAGGTCCGTGATGGAGACTGACACCATCCGAAGGCCAGACAGAAGACCGGCAGCGAACACAGAGTCACAGGAGGTTGATGGTGAACACTGAGCCCTTCTGGAGGCCGGCGACGAAGACGGAACCCTTCTGGAGGCCAGCGACGAACACAGAGTCACAGAAGGCCAGCAACGAAGACGGAGAGTCACAGGAGACTGGTGGTGAGGACATAACCCTTCTGGAGGCCGGCGGCGAAGTCACAACCCTTCTGGAGGCCGGCGGCGAAGGCGGAGCCCTTCTGGAGGCTGGAATCCTTGTGGAGGCTGGCGGCGAAGACCGAGAGTCTCTGGAGGCCGGCGGCAGACGCTGAACCCTCCAGGAGGCCGACGGCAAAGACCGAGAGTCTCTGGAGGCTGGCGGCGAACGCTGAACCCTCCATCCATCAGGGACCAATGGCGGTACAGCGGGGCTGGGGACTGGCAATGAGACGTCAGGATGGGGAGCCGGCAACTGGACACCAGGGCGTGGAACTGGCGACGGCGGGACATTAAGGCAGGGTGATGAGGCGGCTGGGCCTCGGGACAGGGAGCCGGCAGCTGGACGGCTGAACATGGAGCCGGCGGCTGGACACCAGGGCATAGAGCCGGCGACGGCGGGACATCAAGTCATGGCGCCGAAGCGGCAGGGCCAGGTGCTGGTGGCGAGGCGGCTGGACATCAAGGCAAGGTGCCGAGGCAGGAGGGCCTGGAGCCGGTGACTGGGCGGCAAGGCGGGGAGCTGGCGTCGGGGCCGTTGGACTGGGAGCCGGCGACGGGGCCGCTGGACATGGAGCCGGCTTCGGAACTTCAGGGCTGAGGACAAGGAGCTGCTGCGACTCAGCAGGGACTGGAGCAAGGGGCTGCTGCGACTCAGCAGGGACTGGAGCAAGGGGCTGCTGCGATCCAGCAGGGACTGGAACTGGCGACTGGACCTCCGGACATGGCGCCGTCTTCGGAACCTAAGGCCTGGGAGTAAGGAGCTGCTGCGATCCAGCTGGGAAAGTAGTCGGCTGCGATCCAGCAGAGAGTTCAGGTAACTGCTGCGATCCAGCTGGGAAAGAAGTCGACTGCGATCCAGCAGGGGGTCCAGGGGGCTGTTGAGGTCCAGCGGAGAGTCCAAGGAGCTGCTGAGGTCCGGCTGGCAAGAGATTAGACTGCGATCCAGCAGGGAGTACGGGAGCAGGGAGCAGTTGCCACCAGGCAGGGGTTGCTGTCTGCTGTGTTCCAGTAGGGCATGATGGTGGCGCCTGAGGATGCAGCGGCCGGGCAGAGGCGGTGAGCACTGGCTGCGACGACCAGGCAGAGGCTGTGAGCGCTGGCGGCTGCGATCCAGTGGCGGCGAGGACAGGATGCGGCTGCGATCCAGCGGCGGCGAGGACAGGGTGCGGCTGCGATCCAGCGGCGGCGAGGACAGGGTGCGGCTGCTGCCATCCAGCAAAGAGTCCAGGAAAGAGTCCTCCGCTCCCGAGTCGATCAGGGCTCGTAGCTGAAGTGATCCGTGTGGGTAGTGGAGAATGACCGGGATCTGTAGGCGAGGTGGTGCCGGCTGTTGAGAGCTGGGTGGTGAGTCAGGAGATCTGCTGGGTTAGCTGTGTGATTTTGGAAACCATGGCCTGTTTGCTCTCTGTCAGAGTCCGAAGTAATTGTTCATGCTGGCCTAGCAGAATCTCTCGGTTAGCTAGCACTAAGTGATAGGGAGCTACTTCCGGGTTATTACCTGCTGGGTCCATGTTTGGTTGGATGATTCTGTCGTATGGGATGCTGTATGGAGGTATGTGGACCCAAAAGCAGATGACGAGGAAGCGGTCTCAGGGTGAAGTAGCCGGATGACTACCGTGTTTATTGTGGGGTGGAATGCAGGCATGTACAGACAGAGGTGAAAGCAGGGGAGTGAGTCCAAGGTAGAAAACACAGTTCACAAGGGAGCAGGCAAGATCCAAAAATCCAAAATCCAAACAAGGTCCACGGTAGAACAAACAATCCAACACAACTTACAGCGAACACGCTCGGCAGGAACAACACCATGTGTACAACGATCATCCAACACTGAACAAAGAAAAGACCCAGACTAAATACCCTAGGGGAGGTGAGACAACGAGACACAGGTGCAAACAATCAAGGGAGGACCAACAATCAAAACTGGAGGAAAACACAGACAGGAAGTAAAAACACAAGATACACAAGGGAAGAAGAATACCATCAAAATAAACCAGGAAGTAATAACACCTAAAATTACCACAACCCCCACCCTTGCACTTCACCGCCGAGGGACAGAGAGAGAAGGTCAAAGAGGGAGTCAGACACAGAAGATAGTGAAGGCAGCTGGGAGAGAAAAAACAAAAGGGAAAGTGATAAGAAGGAAAAAAGGAAGTCTAGGCTGGGAGCTAGCTCCGCAGATTTACAGTCAGAGGGAGAGAAAGAAGAGAGCCATTTGTGACACGAAGCAAGAGAGAATGTAATGAGTCAGGTAGAAGAAGGAGCAGGGAAAGTGGAAAAAGGAAGAGAGAAAGAAAAGGAAAGTCAGTTAAAATTATGGGACTTGTGTCTGGTCTATACAACAGGGAGAGTGAAGAGGACCAGCCAGCGTCTAGGGTAGAAGCAGCAGGCCACATTAAAGGGGCCTGGTTAGGAGAAGGATTAGCAGAAAGTAGCAGCAGAGAGTCAGAGGGTGAAGAGGAAAGAGAAACACAAGAAAATAAAGCACCACAAACACACACTTAGGAGCAGAAACATGTATGGGAGAAACACTTAGTGCATCACCTACAGAGAGCTAGAGATGAGGCTATAGAGGAAGATAGCACCACTAAGGACTTGCAGTTGCAGTTGTAGAAATTAGAGTTAGCTAAAGCTAAGAAGGACCTGACAGAAAAGAATAGTAAGGTAGCTGTTGCACCCCCAACTCCAGAATCAATACCTGACCTTTATCCTATTCCACCTTGGGAAGAACAGGGAGCCTGTCACTACTGTGGAGGGTAGGGTATGGACATTGGGTTAAAAACTGCCCACACAAAGCCCCACCCCCAGGAAGGGGGCGTGGAGGACCACCTCAAGGAGGTGTGTTTGCTCCCAACCCACATGCAGCACCGCCACCTAGGGGCCAGTACCCCAGCTTTGGAGAATGGGAAGGGCCAGAGGACTCCCAGCAGTGACACACCCCACAGAGAGACCCGGAAGTTTAGGCACAGGAAGACCCCATGCTGGAGATGTGGGTTATGAACAACACACTGCCGTTTCTCGTTGATTCAGGGGCCACTATTACTACTACTACTACTGATTTCCACTATCAATAAATCGCCCCTGAAGGACAAAATTTCAGCAAAAACTGTGGACATTTCTCCCTAAGCAGTGGACAAAGGCTTGTGCGGTCAGTGGAACCAGAATGTGCCAACATCTACTGGGGCCTCCTCGAGGCTACCACCACCTCAAAAGACAGTATCCTGTTCCAGTATGCTCAGTGGAGGCCCTGGATCTCTCTTCTTGACCCGTACCTCTGACCTCCAGACCCACCTCATGTAACACTCTTTTATGATCGGGCACATACTGATTGGTATTAGGAAGCATTTGGTCAAATACAAGGCTCACAGTGGAGCATTAAAACACAAAACATTTATGTTGGTCCTGAGGGTGTAGTTGCAGCCGCACAGTTAACATCTGAATAACTTGAGTGGTATCGTATGAGCGATGTCCCTCATATCTCACTCCCATTATATCCTAAACATCAAGCTAAAGATCTCGGTCCTATGAGAAAAACGGCCATAGAAACTACTGCCAGTACAAAGCTTTGCTGTATAAATTTGACCTCATAACCTGAAAGCACCCCTTCTTTTTAGACGTTTCTGAAACAGAGGAGGTGGTAAATGGAGTTCTGTTTCAGATAAAAGGGGGAGATAGACAAGTGCTAATGTATGTTAGCATTATACTAGACTTAATGGGAAGGATTCTTAACAGCAGGGTGCAGGCCAATTAAACATGAAAAGGAAATGAGAGAGCTGATGGAGGCACTGAAACTGCCCAAAAAGGTGGCTGTGGTGAAATGTCAAGGACATGATCAAACAAACACTCCAGTTGCGAAAGGAAATCAGGAAGCGGATGCAGCAGCAAAAAAGCCAGCAGGGTACTTGCAAATGTACCAAATGATAACCAGGGAAGAGACTGAGCTACGACCCAAACTCACTGCAGAGGCAGTAAAAGAAGATCAAAAGGGGGCGTGGGCCCAAGAAAAAGCGGTCTGGTTGCAAAGAGGAGCTACGGAGCAAAATGGACTCTGGAGGGGGCCGGACGGACAAATGGTCCTCCCACCAGGTATCAGGGCAAGAGCCCTGAGAGAAGCACATGGCTTGGGGTAAGTTGGAGTGAATCAAATGAACAGGAACTTGTGGTGGCATCCGTTCCTAGCAGATATGACTAGGCATTTTGTAAAAAGTTGTACAGTTTGTTCTCATTTTAATCCCAAACCAGTGGTGAGGCCGGAGATGGGAAGGTTTCCCATCACAACCTGTCCAGGATAGTAAGCGGTAATTGACTACACTGACATGATTGAGTCAGTGAGAGGTTGAAAATATTTGTTGGTGTGTGTGGATACGTTCACAGGCTGGCCAGAGGCGTGGCCTGCAAAAAAGGAAGACAGTGCCACAGTAATCAAGTGCTTGATTAATCATTACATCCCAAGGCATGGTTTTCCAGCAAAAATTAGATCAGATAATGGCACTCACTTCAAAAACACAGATCTACGGAGAGTAGAAACAATGCCTGGGTTGAAACATTCATTCGGCACTGTCTACCACCCCCAGTCACAAGGTAAGGTGGAGAGAATGAACCAAAACATCAAACAAAAATTGGCTAAAATCTGTGTACAGACCAAATTGAATTGGGTTGATGCGTTACCTCTAGCCCTGATGACGATCAGGAGTTCACTTAACCAAAGTACAGGCTTCACGCCATATGAGCTACTTACAGGGAGACCGTTTCCGGGGCCCAGTGCCGCTCCGGGACTAGGAGAGGAAGGAGAAAAAATGGAACACAAGATATATTTGAACGAACTGCAAGCTCCTGTTTCAGATTTCTCCAAACAGGTTGGCGAAAAGCAGGCTTTTACAGAAGGATCCACTCTACCCACAGCCCGGTGGGTATTACTGAGAGTCATCAAAAGGAAGTGGTCAGAGCCCAGGTGGACAGGACCATTTGAGGTCACAGAGAGGACATCACATGCGGTCCGGGTAAAAGGTAAAGGCGACACCTGGTTCCACTGGAGCCAGTGCAGGGAGGCCGAGGAGCCAGGACGGAGTGTGGAGGAGATTGGAGCAGATCTACGGCAACTACAAGCTGAAAGCACCGGCTCGGCCGAGTCGGAGAACACCCAGACCCCAACAAAAGAGGCAGAATAAGCTAGTGCTAGTAACCTCTCCTCTAGGTCATAGAATAGCATGCTGGACGAACACAATTCCCAGCCAGAAGTTGAGGACGACGTCACATCTAGAAGAATAGAAACTAAAAAGAAGGTTTTAATCTCCTGAGATAGAGGGTGCTGTTTCAGTACAAGGTTATAGAAAAAATTCCAGTCATAAGATGGGGATGTGGGGAAGTCCTAAGTGGCTTGCTGTAGTAGTTTTTGTGAGTCTAATAATTGTGTCTTTAACTTTGTATTTGTGTGGTGAGTTTCAGGGGAGGTCATCCACTCACAGAGAAAAATGGGCCAAAGGGCCAGGCACCGATGGGTGTCTACAACGTTATGGGGGAATAGAATTAGATTATGTGAGAGGAGGCACCACATTGTTCGTGTTCGACTTATGTAGTGTAATCAAGTGTGGGGGTCGAAACTCATCATGGCGGGGGTATGATATTTATGTTTGCAACTCCAATCCCGTTCACGTGGGATGTGCAGCCAGAGGATGGAGCTCCAGTACCTGGTGCAGCTCTTGGGATGAGGTAAGGGGTTACACAGGGGCATCGTGGACCCCGTACGAGTTAAAGTCTCCAGCCAAAGAACGGTGGGCGAAATTTAAATTCCAACGAAATTTTGATAGTGTGGGGCAAAATCCGGTGGTACTGTCGATCGGGGGGTGGAACCAGAACCCAGTAGCCAATCCCAAATATAATGGCAGTTTGTATCTAGTCCTAGGGGTTGACCAGTCAGGGACAGACACTAAGGGATTGATCAAAATCAATTTCAAAGAGCCTCCACCTAAAAATCAGACCAACTCACCTGCACCTGCGACACCTCAACCACCCCAACAACTTAAACCTAAAACCGACGTGATTACAGTCGATTATAACCAGCTTAATTCCCTCGACGTCGTAGCCATGGCCACTGGATATAGGGAGAGAAACCTCTGGTTAGATTGGATAGCTCAAACAGCGCATGAACAGCGAATAGGCGATTGTGTTGCGTGTGCAACGGCCAGACCACAATTATATACTGAACCAGCTCCACTCCACCCTGAGGATCAATGGGGCTATAACTGTTTGTTAAGACTGACACATCAGAGCACACCCAATAACTGCACCACATTAACGAGCATTTTCCCTCCAATTAAGAACACTACCACAACAGGAGCATTCACACCGTACAAAGGTAAGGGAGGTTACACCTGTTTTAGCTTCACGCATGACAAACCAACAGTTAATTACGGTAAAATCCCTACTGATTGTTGCAACACCACACATAACAACGACAGTCTAATTGGGCCTTGGGCCAGGGCAGGCCTCTACTATTACTGTGGAGGACACAGGTTGTTCGCCCGCGTTCCAAACGGCACCATCGGTACTTGTGCTACAGTAAGGCTGGCCGCTCCTCTCACCATGATAGGGAATCACACGGTAAAGCCTACCAGAACCACAAGAAGTTCACTTACAGCTCGCCGCCGCCGTCATGTGCTCTCAAAACGATCCACACACGCCTTTGACCCGACTAGAGACTCCGTAGACTCCAGCGTAGTCCCTCATCTCCGACCCCCATTCTTCTTAGGGACGGACCTTCTTGTTAGGCTTGGTGCCCAGCTGGACACAGTCAACCAAGTTCTGTGGGCCCAAGCAAGCGCAGAAGTCTCTTTTCTGAATACTGACCCAGAACACATGAAATCTGGGCAAACCATTCCCCAAGCATGCCAGGTTGCTAGTGAGGCCGGTGTGACTATACCCGCTCAGACAGCAGGTGTCCCCATCTGCCTCGTAATCCTTCAGGGACAGAAAATGCCTGACTCACAATTATTCTTCCAACCTCTGCCTCGCCATTGGGGATAATGATTGACAGTTCGTTCCACTTTCCCGAGCCATTCACCATTCATTTCACCATTGCCCGCCACAAGACGCTCCAGGAGGAAGCAATCTGTAGAACTGCCCTAAGTGGTGAAGGTGACGTGGTTGTGTACTCCCTCATGACCCAACCTACAGACCCAAGCTCAGGTGGTGTCGCAACCCGCTCCCCATCAGTCTTCCCCTGGTTTTGAGTCTGAGGTTGAACAACAGCTTGCAAAGGCAGAAGCCTTGGGGCGACTGTGGCTGTAACTGTGGTAGAGCAGGTCGTCCACCAATCAGAAGGTCAGTGGTTCGATCCCAGCTTCCCCAGCCCACATGTTGAAGTGTCCTTGGGCATGAATGTGTGTGAATGGGGTGAATGTGATATGTAGTTGAAGCGCTTTGAGTAGTCAGAAAGACTAGAAAGGCGCTATATAAGTACAGTCCATTTACCATTTGCCTTGACCACAGAGGACCAGAGAGACGCGCTCCTGAAATTCTTCTGTGTTTTCCAACCCATCTTCTCACAGGGCCCTAATGATTGTGGAGTTACCGATCACTACGTGGCAGACCTGCATGACCGCCTCTGGTTCGCCTGGGCTCAGGAGAACCTAGAAACCAGCACCAAAGGATCCAAAACGTACTATGACTGGAAAGCATCCCATTGCGAGTACCAAATAAGCAACAAGGTCTTCTACTTCAGATTCACCAAGCCGTTGGGAGTCTCAAGGAAGTTCCTACCATGCTGGTCAGGCCCCTTCGAGACCATGGGGAAGCTATCACCCATACCTTACCAGATCCGGGTCTCACAACCAAGGCAGCTACCAGCCTATAAATGGGTCTATGCCAACCAGATGAAACCTCATAAGTTGTGGCTACTCCCAGAGAGAGAGACAGACTCTACTCACGAAAGGGGGGAACAGCCTCTTCCCCAAGGAGAAGGTCACACCTCCAGTAGAGCCATAAGATAGTTGCATGCTCCAACTCACCCTGTCAGCATGCACTAACTCCTAGCAACACCCCCTCTCCATATGGTAACCTAACTCTGGTTTGTTTCAAGATGAAGCTCCCTTGGATCTTCAGCATGCTTCTCAACCTCAGAGTCACCCTGACCATTGATGTGATCGAACCTGGCCCACCAGCCACCAATTCAGTTAGCCTCAATGCACTTCAAAAACACATGGGTGAAGTCAACCAGGAAATGCCAGAAATCCAACAGAGGCTCCTCCTTCAACAAGAACAACTACAGACTCTGGGAAAACCCAGACACTGACTTTAACTGAACTGAACCTCTTTTCCCGTTCTAAGGAACGCAAGGACTATGTAACTCCATGTTACCCCTCCACACGGACAGTTTGGTCTCAGTGTTGCTCTGAAGGCTGTGATCAGAACCCCACCCTCCAGACCAAAGGGGGGGATGCTGGGCCTCTCCTAGCCTCACCACATGTGAGGGTCGAAAGACAGGCCTACCTGGAAAAGCCAAAGCATTCACTAAAAGCCTTGACTGAGAAACAAAGAACAAACAATAGGAAGGCGCCAAGCCGACACAACCGTTAATTCACACCTGAATTTAAACATGAGACGAGATCTCGTTTGAACCCAATGCGAGATCTCAGTTGAATCTAAACAACGGACTCCTATTAGAGACAGCGCATGAAATCTTGGCGCACAGCTATGACAACAGCAATTTTATAAAGCCTGGCGCTCCACACTGCCCGTTGCCATTTCCACAGTAACCCTTTTACTAAAGGAGGCAAATCACGTCTTTCTCCACGGTAACAGCTGTTACCATAAGAAAACGCTTTTCACGTGAGCTTTAATTTCCCTAAGAAGAATCTTAACTCGCTGGACGAGAAACAGACTGTTTTGTGTTTGCTGAACACTTTTTGGATCCTGATCCAAATAATGATCCCATACCTGCAGAAGGAAGAGACACAGACTGACAGTTCTCTTCACAGAGAGCAAGATCGCCACTGAGCCCTGACCCTACCGACGTTGGCCACTGTTTTCCTTTGCTGCCCCGAAAGGAACAGTTTAGCCAGTGGACCCAGCTTTGTCAGTGTCCTGGCCTAAGAGAAACTCCGCTGGACAACTAACGCATCTATCAGTCGCTAACCAAGAGTGAGAGGCTTGTGTCTGGGAAGAGATAGATTTTATAATTGTGTGTAATTTTACCTAAGTTTCATTGTTGTGAATTGTGCTTTTTGGAAGGGTGACGGGCCGCTGCGTTCTAATTGCTGTGTGTTTTTCTTTGTGTAAAGCACGTTCCATTTTGTATCATTACCACGCTGATAGGCTGTTTTAACTGTGTTAGCTTTAGCCACCGTGGGAGCTAATAACTGTGCTTTATTAGACTAAGGTCCAGTAACACAGCCATTGTACGAAAGTCTAACCAGATTACTGTGTGATAAAGGGACAGCGTAACGTGGTAGCTTAGCCAGCTAAGCTGCACATTATTTTGAGGACAAACAGAGCTTGTCCTCCCGTTTCAGCTGTGTCCTTCTATTTGAAAAGGACAGACTTTATGCATGACGACCCCCCCCTGCGCTTGCTCATTGATGTATGCTAGACCATAGTGGTTGTTGATCGAAGTTATTGATTGTGAATCAGTGCTAAGGTTAAATGAACGCTATTGTATGTTTTAAAGAGCAGTTGTCTGTGGTTATTGTGTGCACATGTTGTGGTAATAGCTGGTTAGTACTCGGATCTCACCCTTCACTGTTCCCCATTTTAATGTAAGATAGTGGCTTTAATATCAACATTTTTAGGTAGACAGCCACCTTTGAGACTGTTTTTCATGTTTGGTTATTGGTCCCTTATCCCAGTGCCCCATATTTATTAATCTTAATAATTTTGATAATATTAATAACTGTAGTAGAAAAGGTTTCAGTCGTAGTCATCTGGACACTGTTTTCAGAATCAAGATGTTTCGGCTCCAATCCAGAAGTCATTCTCAATTGTGAATTTTCAATTAATAACTGTATTAATAAATATCTTTGATATTTCTACTAATAACCAAACCTGACGTTCTGACGTTAATGGCATCTGTGTGGGTGCTCTTGTGTTTACTAAAACTTTTTCTGCCTTTCCTTCATCACATGTCCTTAATGATATTGTAAGGTGTGAATGTACTTGTTGTTGGTAAATGGACTGTACTTATATAGCGTCTTTCTGACTACTCAAAGCACTTTAACTACATATCACATTCACACACAGATGGCAGGTGCCAACTGTGCCATCAGCTGAAAGAAACTAATCATTCACACAACTAATCACACACAGCAATTTGGGGTTCAGTGTCTTGCCAAGGACACTTCGACATGTAGGCTGGGGGAAGCTGGGATCGAACCACCGACCTTCCGAGTGGCGGACGACCTGCTCTACCACAGTCGCCCCCAAGAATGGTCTGTTTCCATTCTTGTACTTGCAATACTGCTTTCACTATTGGGCCAAGTTCATCAGACTCATGTCCTTTCGCCACTAGTAGAGTGACATGTGGGGTGGAGTTGTGAACTTGGAACCATTCTTGAAATTCAGCTGGGAGTGTTACAGCTGCAACTGCTCTTTGTGGTCCTATGTACACGACTTGGCTGATCATTTAATATAATCTTCTGTTCACCAGCTCCTCCCAGCATTTGTCATAGTTTTTATGCTCCTGCTGTTCACCATACATGAGTGTGCAGTGAAGCGGTAATTGGGGCTTGACAGCTTCTTCCACCTGGGTTTGTACCTATGGCTTCCACGCTTGCCATTGCTGGAGCAATCTTGACTTTGGCATCAATTGAAGCCAGTATATTGAAGGTTGGACTTGGTCCAGTGGTTAGTGGTTTAGTGGTTTCCTGTTGTGTCTGTACAGGCATCATTCCTGCCAGTGAGTCTTCAGGAAAGTCTATGTAGAGGCCATCTTGTGTGCACAATATTGAAGTTTAGGGGGCACAAAATGTCTATTCCTAGTGGATTGATGGGGGTTCTGTTTGAATACAACAAGGGTGCAACAGTAGTTTTTCCTGCAATTAGCATCGGGACATAGCTGTATTAGGGGTAGTCGTTTGTTCATGACATCCGTCAATTTTGTTTTGACAATGTTCAGCCATCGTTGCCACTCTTCAGTAGTGGGATCTTCTGATGTCATGATGCCGTCTAGCTGCACCTTCTCTGTGTGTGTATTCACCCGAAGTCACTTGTAACTATGCAGTGGTGGTCTGCCTGTTGATGGGGTGTACTCTTCCTCAGAACGCTTCTCCTCCTCGTAGGATGTGCCTCCCACTTTGTGTACACTTAACTCATCACTGTGTGACCTCTGCTTCAGCTGCTCTCCTCTTCAGCTCCTTTTCTACTTCCTATTTTTCGTCCTTTGACAGTGACACACAGTCGTGAATTTGCTGTTATCCAGTTTCACCCTGCTATCACAAACCCTGCTGGCAGTCCAAATACTGGACTCAATGGGATTGTAGCTACGGCACTAGGATCTTACACAGCTGCTCCAGCACTCGTGACAATGCTGTTGCAGTTCACAAACTACGTATTATTTCTTTCCACGGTATGTCAGGAAACTCCTCCTGTACTAGTGACAAATTAACTATTTTAGTGATCTGTCAGAGCCTGTGATTAATTTACTGTTCGTCTTGCCAGTGCTCTATGCCCTCTTTATCATAGTAGGCTCGTTCCAACCAGAAATATGTCCTCACTCCCTACGTCATAGTGCTCAGGGTTTGACAGTAACCAAGTACATTTACTCAAATACTATACTTAAGTACAAATTTGAGGTACTTGTACTTGAGTATTTTCTTTTCATGCTTCTTTCTACCTCTACTCACCTACATCTATCTGACAGCTCCAGTTGCTAATTACTTTACAAATTAAGATTTTTACACACAAAACATATGAAGAGTTTATAAAATATGTTTTGTTATAAATTAAACTACTCAACAGCTTGTACAGCTAAAAAACAATTAGTTGATTAATCAATTAGTCAATTGACAGAGAATTAATTGGCAACTATTTTGATTGTTTAAGTCACTTTTTTCATGTGAAAACATTTCATAGTTCCAGTTTCAGCTTTTTTTCTTTAAATTATTTTAATAATTTGAATGTATTGCTAATAATTTTGAGGTTTGTACTCTTTGTTGGACAAAACAACCTTTGTGAAGGTGTCTGTTTTACTAAACTAAAGAGATTTATTGAAGAATGGGGAAGTGGAGGGAGACCATGGGTGGGGATGCAGAGCTGGCAGCGAAGACGTGAAGGTATGGTGGTGGAGCTTGGCGAGACTGGGATGAAACTCCAGAACAGGTAAGCAGGTAGGTGAGCTAATGGTGGCGATGTTGGCGTGGCTGAGAGACAGACAGGCAGAAGCAAATGAGGAGCAGGCAGGTGAGTTGTGATCCTGGAGCACAGAAACATACGTTAGTGGATTAACACAACACAGAGCAACACTGAATGCTTTAGCAAAAGCAATGGTTGGCTGACTAGCAACTACCACAGTGGTTGAAACAACAATCTGGCAATGAGTGAATGGAGAGCCGGAGTAGATATGGTACTTATATAGCGCCTTTCTAGTCTTTTTCGACTACTCAAAATGCTTCAACTTTACCCCATTCACGCACATGCATACACTGATGACATACTGTAATACATACATAAGTGCTCATCAGTCCAAGGTAACTAATTATTCATACACACTCACACACCGAAGGCACAGCCCTCAGGAGTAATTTCAGTGTCTTGGCCAAGGACATATTTCGACATGTGGGGAAGCCGGGGTCGAACTGCCGATCCGATTGGTGGACGACCCATTCTACCACTAAGCCACTGGGGTTGATGAGCTTGATGGGAGGCAGGTATGTTGGCTGAGCAGAGTGATTGGGTGGAGTCAGGAGCCAGTGGAGAGAGACAGGAGGAGTAGCCAGACACATATGCACACACGCACACAGACAGACAGGGGAGAGACAAGAGACACAGGGCAGAGGAATAACATATGGAAACACTAAGGGAATGCAGACAAACTGTCACAGCCATAACAGTGTCACTTTGGGCTCCGGGTAATTGTGACAGAATTTCTATTATTATTGCTACTATTTTCAGATGTTTTACAAACCAAACATTTCACACACATTACACATTTAGACGTTAGACATCTATTTACACTTCTTCTGGCCAGGGCTGCTTCCCTGAAGGCTACTCCGCGGCCCACGCAAAAACCGTTTCACTACCTCAGTGACACGTGCAACTCTTATAACTGCCTCAGTGACATGCGCAACAACTTCATAAATCAGTGTCTTGCCCGTTCAGACTTTTCCTTTGGCTCTTCCTCTTCTCCTGGGCCGAACACACAACACCCGCCATGGTGTCTTGTCCGGTTGATCTGGCTGGGTGGATCGTCTCATGGTCCACTGCTCTTTAATCCAAACCATGGCTTCCTTTTTTGATGAATAGGGAATGTGTGTTTTCAGCAATAAGCCGGAGAAAAGTAAGATAACAGATTAAAACAAAATATAGATCACACACTCTAGCAACTGCAACACAAGCAGATTCAGCACACAGTAACTCCCTCATATTTTTGTTTTAATCTGTATTTTTTCATCTATATTGCTAATCTACATCGAAAAGGTAAATGTAGGGATTGGATTAAGTGCAGCAGACCTTGAGACAATCACTGCCTATAACATTCTACGATCCAGTCAGATTAAACATCACTGCAAACAGTGTGATTGAACCAGAAAGAGAGGCAGCATAAGAGCTAAGCTAACCCAGGTCGGACCTAAGGCTATTCCACAACCCATCCTGCTTCTGGCTAATGTCCAATCACAGGAAAATAAAATGGATGAATTAAGACTGAGGCTAACTCAGCAACGGGAAATCAGAGACTGTTGTGCCCTCCTCTTTACTGAGACTTGGCTGCACCACGACATCCCGGATCAAGCTATTGCACTCGACAGGCGGAGCTTGTTATGCACTTCAGGTAAGATGAGAGGAGGTAGACTCTGTGTTTAGTGTGTATCAGTAATGCTTGGTGCTCAAACGTGTTTGAAGTGGATTGACATTGTTCCCCAGATTTGGAATTTTTATTAAGATGGCGACCATATTATCTGCCTAGAGAATTCAGCAGTGTATTTGTTGCTGATGTATACATTCCTCCAGATGCAAATTCAAAAAGCGCACTTCAGGAACTGTATGAGGTCATCAGCAGTCACATGACAAAACAACCAGATGGTGTTTTTATTGTAGCTGGTGATTTTCATCAAATGGACCTCAGATCTGTTTTACCTAAATTTTACAAAAATCAGCATGTCCACACCCCCACCAGGGGAGCAAATACACTGGACCATGTATACACGAACATCCCTGGCAGCTACAAAGCCCTCCCCCGCCCCCATTTTGGTCAATCAGACCATGTTTCACTGCTTGTCCTGTCTACTTACACCCAGCTAATTAGAAGGGTCAAACCATCAGTAAAAATAGTTAGTGTGGACAGATGATGCACAGCAGCTCTACAGGACTGTTTTGAGTGCACAGACTGGCTCATGTTCAGAGATGCCACCACTCAGGAAAACCACATCAACCTTGAGGTATATACATCATCAGTGACATCATACATCAGCAAATGTGTTGATGATGCGAACGACACTGCCAAAGACATTCGATTCTGTTGCCCCTCTAAAAAAGAAGATAATAAAACAAAGAAGGTTAGCTCCATGGTAGAACCCCCAAACCCGCAAATTAAAGCAAACATCACGAAAACTTGAAAGGAAATGGCGTTCCAACAACCTGGAAGAATCTCGATTAGTCTGACAAGATAGTCTTAAAACATATAGGAAGGCCCTCCGTAATGCCAGAGCAGCAACTACTCATCATTAATAGAGGAAAATAAAAATAACCCCAGGTTTCTTTTCAGCACTGTAGCCAGGCTAACTGAGAGTTATAGCTCTATTGAACCATGTATTCCTATAGCCCTCAGTAGTAACGACTTCATGAGTTTCTTTAATAAAAAATGTTTAGCTATTAGAGAAAAACGTCTTCACGTCTTGCCATCAACCAGTGCCGATTTATCTTCAAACACAGGAACCTTAGAAACAACTGTAAAATCTGATTTTGACTGCTTTGCTCCTGTCAACCTTCTTCAACTAACTTTGACGATTAATTCATCTAAGCCATCAACCTGTCTCTTAGACCCCATTCCAACTAGGCTGCTTAAAGACGTTTTACCCTTAGTTAGCACTTCGTTACTGGATATAATTAATCTGTCTTTATTAACAGGCTATGTACCACAGTCCTTTAAAGTAGCTATAATTAAACCGATTCTTAAAAAGCCGACTCTTGATCCTGGGGTTTTAACCAAATATAAACCTATATCTAACCCTTTATCTCTAAGATCCTTGAGAAAGCAGTCGCCAATCAGTTGTGCGACTTTCTAAATAACAGTAGTTTACAAACAATAGTTTATTTGAGAATTTCCATTCAGGATTTAGCTGTGCTTGGACCGATTCTATTCACCTTGTATATGCTTCCTCTAGGCAATATTATTAGGAAACACACCATAAATGTTCACTGTTATGCGGATGATACCCAATTATGTCTATCGATCAAGCTAGATGAAACTAACCAGTTAGCTGAACTTCAAGCATGCCTTAAGGACATAAAGACCTGGATGACCTGCAATTTTCCAATGTTAAACTCAGACAAAACTTAAGTTATTGTACTTGGCCCCAAACACCTCCGAGACACATTATCTAAAGATATAGTTACTCTAGATGGCATTGCCCTGGCCTCCAGCAGCACCGCAAGGAACCTCAGAGTTATCTTTGATCAGGATTTATCCTTTAACTCCCACATGAAACAAACTTCAAGGACTGCCTTCTTTCACCTATGTAATATTGCAAAAAACAGGCACATCCTGTCTCAAAATGATGCCGAAAAACTAGTGCATGCATTTGTTACTTGTATGTTGGACTATTGCAATTCCCTATTATCAGGCTGCCCGAATAAGTCCCTTAAGACTTTCCATTTGATCCAGAATGCTGTGGCACGTGTACTGACAAGAACTAGGAAAAGAGATGATATTTCTCCAATATTAGCTTCTCTGCACTGGCTCCCTGTAAAATCCAGAATAGAATTTAAAATCCTTCTCCTCACCTACAAAGCTCTTAATGGTCAGACACCATCATATCTTAAAGATCTCATAATACCATATTACCGGACTAGAACACTGCGCACCCAGAATGCAGGCTTACTTGTGGTTCCTAGAGTCTCCAAAAGTAGAATGGGAGCCAGAGCCTTCAGTTATCAAGCTCCTCTCCTGTGGAATCAGATCCCAGTTTGGGTTCGGGAGGCATACACCATCTCCACATTTAAGAGTAGGCTTAAGACTTTCATCTTTGATAAAGATTATAGTTAGGGCTGGCTTGGGTGAGTCCTGAACCATCCCTTAGTTATGCTGCTATAGGCCTAGACTGCCGGAAGACTTCCCATGGTACACCTCTTTCCTCTCTCTTTCTCTCCCTCTCCATCTGGATGCATTTTTATCCCATTACTGCATGTTACTAACTCGACATCGCTCACCTGTAGTTTTGTGCTTTCTCGTTTTTCTCCTCTCTCCTTCTGTCACTTTCAGCAGGAATTTCTGCCTCCAGAGCTGCAGAGACTGGATCTGTGGTTGTGGGCCACTTGCTGCCCTCGTGTTCCTGCTCGACAACTGCTACTACAGTTGTTGTTATTGGCCTTGTTACTATTATTGTCATTATTATTTTTATGACTGTCATTGCTATTATTATTACTTTATTAATATTACTACTACCATTACATTATTACCATTTTAAAATTCTAGGTGGTATTTGTATTGTGCCTTCCTCTCCCCCACCCCCTCGCCCAAAACCTCTCCCTCTCTCTTGTAACCCCTCTCTGTCTAAACTTCTCCCTCTCTCTCTCCTTCTCCATCTCTCTCTCGCTAAATCTCTCTCTCTCTCCAAACCCTCTCTCTCTCTCTCTCTCTCTCTCTCTCTCTCTCTCTCGTGACTCTCGTGGGCGGGACCTGCGCTGAAAGATGTCAGACACGTTGCTATTGGCCAGCCTCGATCAGAGTGACAACTTAGCCTTACGTACTGCTTATCTCGATGCACCAACTCCTAATAATCATCATACTACGGTGGGGAATGGAAACAAAGCATTCATTCGCATTTTCTTTTGCCGATTTTTGGCCCACTAACCAAAATTAACATGGGGAATATGGCTTTATGGTTACTTAGCTTTCTAAGTATGGGAATATGTAGTGACACGGTATTATTGAATGGTTACTTGTTGTCCAGTATTGTCCTGCAGTATTGTACAGCTTGTGCATGACTGGAATCAATTGTTAATAACATTTATGCTTTACTCTGTATGATCACATCACAATGTTATGCATTTGTTTCAGGATCCCTCCCTGACCCTTTAGTGTTGTCCCTTGGGGAAGAACTAAAAAGCCTCAGACCCCAGCCGCTAATATCCTCGATGCTGCATGGCTTGTCTGTGCTTTTATTGGTTGACTCCAGGTTTGGACCTGTGCCAGGAGGTTCACCATTGGCCATGTCAAATACCCAGATTCCCCAAACTCCCTGTGGATGGTTCCAAATTTTCCATACATCCCGATGCCCCTAACCTTGGTGCTAGCCCAGATGTTTATGACCCTAACGTAGCTCCTAGTTTTGGGCTTGCAGAATTTAAATGCCCAGACATGTGTAACATTTCTGAGGGGCAATAACTGGATTGATCTGGTGTGATTTCATTACTAACACTGAAGAGGACATAAGAGTCAAAGTATTCTGAGGGAAGATGAAATGATGATAGATGAAAGAAAAGGTGGAACCTTATGACCAGATCTACCACACCAGACAAGACCCAAGGTGTAGGCTGTGCAAAGAGGCCCCTGAGACAATCCAGCACATAACTGCAGGGTGTAAGATGCTGGCAGGGAAAGCATACATGGAGCGCCACAACCAAGTGGCTGGCATTGTGTACAGGAACATCTGCACGGATTATGGACTGGAAACCCCAAGGTCAAAGTGGGAAACACCTCCGAAGGTGGTAGAGAATGACCGAGCCAAGATCCTGTGGGACTTCCAGATCCAGACTGACAGAATGGTAATGGCGAACCAGCCTGACATCGTGGTGGTGGACAAACAGCAGAGGAAAGCCGTTGTGGTTGACGTGGCAATACCAAGTGATGGCAACATCAGGAAAAAGGAACATGAGAAACTAGAGAAATACCAAGGGTTCAGAGAAAAGCTGGAGAAGGCTTGGAAGATGAAGGCGACAGTGGTGCCTGTGGTCATCGGAGCACTCGGGGCAGTGACCCCTAAACTGGAGGAGTGGCTATAGCAGATCCCTGGAAGAACACCAGACATCTCGGTCCAGAAAAGTGCAGTACTAGGAACAGCAAAGATACTGCGCAGAACCCTCAAGCTCCCAGGCCTCTGGTAGTGGACCCGAGCTCGAAGGATGAGACCACCCGCAGAGAGTGAAGGACAAAGTTACATATATAGGACGGTGTAGTCCCTCATTCGTCCAGGAGTGTTCTATCGTAGAAAAGGTTTCAGTCGTAGTCATCTGGACACTGCTTTCAGAATCAAGACGTTTCGGCTCCTATCCGGAAGTCATTCTCAATTGTGAAAAATGGTCCGGGAACTCAGAAATTTAAGCTACTCTGTGTTACTTAAGCCCTGCCCTCTGGAAGGAGTCTTCCTGAGTGCTGTTTACCCTGCCTAGTTTCACCTGAAACTGACCTTCTTTTGTTTCCATGATGGCCCAGTAATCAGGCCTATTGTTTTCTGGCTGCACCTCCCTCATCACTGTTAAGTACTGGATTAGCATATGATTGGCTCGACCATGGTGTTAATACACTGTGGTAAACGGTTGGCAAGTTGAATCTCAGACCACCATTTCTGTTTAAAGAGGGGTTTTCCTTTTTCACAAAAATGGCTTCTTTGACTCCTCTTTCAAACCAACTCTTCTCTCTACTTAGAATCTTCACCTCACTGTCTTCAAATGTGTGGTTTGCAGCATTTAGTTTTCACAATTGAGAATGACTTCCGGATGGGAGCCTAAACGTCTTGATTCTGAAAACAGTGTCCAGATGACTATGACTGAAACCTTACGATGGAACACTCCTGGACGAATGAGGGACTACACCATCTTCCTGACAATATGTACAGATTTTTGTATCGGATGCTGGTGAGCATCATAAGACAAATAACCATATTTGCCTTATGATGCTCACCAAAAGTTTTTGCAGTCTCATATCTTTTTTTTTTTACTCGTTCAGATATTGTTTGTTTCAGTGTCAGGTCGTTTTTTTAACAGTTCCAGATCCCATTTTTTTCAGTTTCATATTGTATCCTCTTACAGTTTCAGATTCTGTTCACAGTTTCAAAACATTTAACATTTTCAAATCTTTTTTTGAGTTTCAGAGCTTATTTTTTCTGTTTCAGATATTTTTTTTTAGTTTCAGATCCTATTTTTTACACCGTCAGATCTTTTTTTGTCAGTTTGAGTTCTTTTTTTTTTACCGTTTCAGATCTCATTCGTTTCGGTGTCAGATCGTTTTTTATACAGTTCCAGATCTTATTTGTATTCAGTTTCAGATCACTTTTTTTTCACTTTGAGATCCTATTTGATTCAGTTTCATATTATATATTCTTACAGTTTCAGATTCTATTTTTTCAGTTCCAGATCTTTTTTTTTTACAGTCTCAGATCTTTTTGTTTTATAGTTTCAAATTTTATTTTGTCATTTTGAGACCTATTTTTTCAGTTCCAAATTTGTTTTTTTTTTTAGTTTCATGACAGTTCATGCATTGTATTATTATACCGTACATACTTATCATCAACCGGTAAATCCACTTTGTACTTTATACTTATTTTAATTTTATACTTATATTCACTTTGTACTTAACTTATCTTACCTTATAGTGTATTATATTCTGATTTGCTTAGTACTTCTATTCCTGTGTGCACTGACGTGATAGTGAGCTGCTGTAACAAAAGAGTTTCCCCTCGGGGATCAATAAAGTATTTCTGATTCTGATTCTCATTCTGAGATCTTATTTGTTTCAGTTGCAGAACTTATTCTTTACAGATTCAGATCTCCTTGTTTGAGTTCCATAACGTATTTTTTAATAGTTTCCAAACATTTTTTAGTTCCAGATCTCTATATATTCATTTTTATGTATATTTTTTTGTTTCACTTCTTATTCTTTTTTTTCACTCTTTCAGATATTATTTGTTTCAGTGGCATATCATATTTTTTCAGTTTCAGATCCTATTGTTTCAGTTTCAGATCTTCTTTTTTTGAATTTCTGAAATTTTTTTTACAGTTTCAAAACATTTTTTACACTTTCACACCTTTTTTGTTTGAGTGTCAGATCATATATTTTTCACCATTTTAGCTTATTCGTTTCTGTTTCAGATCACATTTTTTGAGTTTCAGATTGTATTTTCTTGCAGTTTCATTCTTTATATTTTACTGTTTCAGATCTTATTCTTTCAGTTTCAGATCTTATTTTGTCATTTACAGTTCTTTTTTGACAGTGTCAGATCTTGTTCAATTTTCACATCTTATTTTTGTTTTGTTTCAGATCTTATTTCTACCTGTTTCAGATCTCATTTCTTTTTATTTCAGAACTCATTTTTTCAGTTTCAGATAGTATTTTATTAACAGTTTCATAGAAAATGTTGAGTTTCAGTTCTTATTTTTTCAGTTTCAGAAATGTTTTAAAAAAAGCAACAAACAAGAAGGTGACTGAAATGCTGCAAACAGAGTCTGTGGTTCTGTCACAGAAAGAGCAGATAGCACTGAACCACAGAGATACATCAGGAATGATAACTTCTTTGCAATGGACATCATATAAGGTGAGGTGTCCATAAACAATTAACATGGATATTTTGTAATGCCTCTTATGCATGTTTAGTTACACCATTGCATCAAGTCGGTATAGCAAAAATTAGCAGTTATTATTAGGTGTCAATTTCCTTTGTCCAAGTTCAACAGTGCAGACACTGATCATATTCGCTGCTGCTTTCTACTACACATAACAACAAAACAAAGCCACGTGACCACTCACCAGGACATTCACAATAAACCACCTAAGAACATTTTTAACTGGCATGATGGCCAGAGACTCAAAGGTTAATATTGATAGATGGAGGCTAGATATATTTAAATAGCGCTTGTCTCTGAGTGTTGAATCATGACTTTGTTTGGGTTCCGCAGAAGGAATGAGGTCAGCTAGCTCGCTAATGTTAGCTCTTCTGAAATACCTGGACACATATATTACCTCCTATTTAGTCTCAGTACATAACTTTCATTGTGCATGAGTTCAAATATTATAGATCGCTGGAAGCCTACAGACAGTTTGCGACTTGCTGGGTGCAAGATGTGCAAATCTACAAGCTGCTGACGCATCAGTCAATTTATCAAAGGTAAATTAGCCATTTAGCTGATAGCATCCTCCAACCTATTCAGCTAAGATTAGTATCCAGAGCTCAATGAAACCTTAAAGTTATTGCATTGCACTTTTCCTATAGAGCAGGTGAGCAAGCATTTAGTGACAGTGGCAAGGAAAAACTTCCTTTAAGAGGCAGAAACTTGCTGTGATAGGTTTTGAGAGAGAGAGAGAGAGAGAGAGAGACAGACAGACACAGAGAGAGAGAGAGAGAGAGAGAGAGAGAGAGAGAGAGAGAGAGAGGGTTTTTGGGGGAGGGGGTGGGGGAGAGGGATGCACAATGCAAATACCACCCAGAATTTTTTTTTTTAAATAGTAGAATAGTAATTGTAGTGTTAATATTAATAAATTAGTAATAATAGGAATGACAGCTATAGGAAAAATAATGTCAGTATTAATAACAGAGCCAATAACAACAACTGTAGTAGCACTTGTCGAGCAGGAACAAGGGGGCAGCAGGTGGTCCACAACCACAGATCCAGTCTCCACAGCTCCGGAGGCAGAAATACAGTGGTGTGAACAAGTGTTTTCCCCCTTACTGATTCCTTTTTTTTTGTTGATACCTTAAAAAGGCAGTTCATGCTCAAAAACCCTCCAATGTGGCTGAATTCCAACAATTCTGCAAAGATGAGTGGGCCAAAATTCCTCCACAGCGCTGTAAAAGACTCATTGCAAGTTATCGCAAATGCTTGATTGCAGTTGTCGCTACTAAGGGTGGCCCAAACAGTTATTAGGTTTAGGGGGCAATCACGTTTTCAAACAGGACCATGTAGGTTTGGATTTTGTTTTCCTTTAATAATAACAACCTTCATTTAAAAACTGCATTTTGTGTTTACTTGTGTTATTTTTGTGTAATATTTAAATTTGTTTGATTATCTGAAACATTTAAGTGTGACAAACATGCAAAAAAATAAGAAATCAGGAAGGGGGCAAAGACTTTTAAACACCACTGTACCTGTTGAAAGCGACAGAAGGAGAGAGGAGGGAAACGAGAAAGCACAAAACTACAGGAGAGAGAAGATGTCAAGTTGGTAACATGCAGTAATGGGATAAAAATGCATACAGCTGGTGAAGGAGAGAAGGAAAGAGGAAAGAGGTGCATCATGGGAAGTCTCCCGGCAGTCTAGGCCTATAGCAGCATAACTAAGTGATGGTTCAGGACTTACCCAAGCCAGCCCTAATTATAAGCTTTATCACAGAGGAAAGGCTTTAGTCTACTCTTAAATGTAGAGATGGTGTCTGCCTCCTGAACCCAAACTGGGACCTGATTCCACAGGAGAGGATGTTCCAGTCTCTGTAATAGGATGTGATGGTCAATGGTGTTGACCATTGCCTGGCTACAGTGCTGAAAAGAAACCTGGGGATGTTTTTATTTTCCTCTATTAATGATGAGTAGTAAGCTGCTCTGGCATTACTGAGGGCCTTCCTATATGTTTTAAGACTATCTTGCCAGACTAAACGAGATTATTCCAGGTTTTTGGAACACCATTTCCTTTCAAGTTTTCGTGATGTTTGCTTTAATTTGCGGGTTTGGGGGTTATACCATGGAGCTAACCTTCTTTGTTTTATTATCTTCTTTTTTAGAGGGTCAATAGAATCGAGTGTCGTTCGCAGTGAGCCTGTAGCGCTATCAACTAGATGGTCAATTTGGGAGGGGCTGTGATTTGCATAGGAGTCCTGTGTTATATTGAGATATAACATTGAATTAAATGCAGATGGAAGTGCTTCCTTAATTTTAGCTACAGCAATATCAGATATACATCTAGGGTAAGAATTTTTGCCTAATGGCGTGTAGTCCAGCAGTAGCAGTTCAAAAGTTATTAAATAATGGTCCGATACAGAAGGATTCTGTGGAAAGACTATTAAATGTTCAATTTTAATGCCATATGCCAGATCAAGGTCGAGGGCGTGGTTAAAACAGTGAGTGGCTTCATGTACACTCTGACAAAAGCCAATTGAATCTAATAATGAGATAAACGCAGTACTAAGACTATCATTTTCAACATCCACATGAATATTGAAATCACCTACAATAATTACTTTATCTGTTTTAAGGACTAAACTTGATAAAAACTCTGAGAAATCAGATAAAAATTCAGAATAAGGACCAGGTGCGCGGTACACTATAACAAATTGGCTTAGAATTGGCTGTCGTGTTTTCCAGGTTGGGTGTGAAAGACTAAGAACAAGGCTTTCGAATTAGTTTTAATTTAGTTTAGGTTTAGGGTTGATTTATAGACTTGCGTTGAAGATAGCTGCAACTCCACCTCCTCGGCCGGTGCCTCAAGGAATATGTGTATTAATATGACTGGGCAGAGTGGATTAATTTAGGCTAACATATTCTTCCTGACCCAGCCAGGTTTCAGTAAGACAAAATAAGTCAACATCATACTCTGATATTAAATCGTTCACTAGTACAGCTTTAGGTGACAGAGATCTGATGTTTAAGAGTCCACATTTAATTCTCCTATTTTGTTGTGCTATTTCAGCGTTTTTGTTTAGGATTTTATGTATAACTCCTCTTCTGTTAACTTTAGATTTTATTAATTTAAGTGGTCGGGGGGCAGACAAAATCACTAAGGCATTTTTGGTGGGTAACTGCTCTGGAAGCGCAGAGAAGCATGTAGGACTGCAACTCTGCCTCCTTCTCTCAACTCTGAATTGTCATGGTTTAGGTCCACTAATAAACTCGGCTAGATTTCTGGCTATGAGAGCTGCTCCATCCAAAGGAACGGATGAATGCCGTCTCTCCTAATCAGACCAGGTCTTCCCCAAAAAGTCCGCCAATTATCTACAAAGCCCACATCGCCCACATATTTGAAGGTTACACATTTATTAGGTATGCCCATATACAGTGGGTACGGAAAGTATTCAGACCCCTTTCAATTTTCACTCTTTGTTTCATTGCAGCCATTTGCTAAAATCAAAAAAGTTCATTTTATTTCTCATTAATGTACACTCAGCACCCCATCTTGACAGAAAAAAACAGAAATGTAGAATTTTTTGCAAATTTATTAAACAAAGAAAAACTGAAATATCACATGGTCATAAGTATTCAGACCCTTTGCTGTGACACTCATATTTAACTCACTTGCTGTCCATTTCTTCTGATCATCCTTGAGATGGTTCTACTCCTTCATTGGAGTCCAGCTGTGTTTAATTAAACTGATTGGACTTGATTAGGAAAGGCACACACCTGTCTACATAAGACCTTACATCTCACAGTGCATGTCAGAGCAAATGAGAATCATGAAGCTGAAGGACCTACCCAAGGAGCTCAGAGACAGAATTGTGGCATGGCACGGACCTGGCCAAGGTTACAAAAGAATTTCTGCAGCACTCAAGGTTCCTAAGAGCACAGCGGCCTCCATAATCCTGAAATGGAAGAAGTTTGGGACGACCAGAACTTATCCTAGACCTGGCCGTTCAGCCAAACTGAGCAATCGTGGGAGAAGAGCCTTGGTGAGAGAGGTAAAGAAGAACCCAAAGATCACTGTGGCTGAACTCCAGAGATGCAGTAGGGAGATGGGAGAAAGTTCCAGAAAGTCAACTATCACTGCAGCCCTCCAGGCACTGCGCATCACCTGCCCAATACAATCCCAACAGTGAAACATGGTGGTGGCAGCATCATGCTATAGGGGTGTTTTTCAGCTGCAGGGACAGGACGACTGGTTGCAATTGAAGGAAAGATGAATGCGGCCGAGTACAGAGATATCCTGGAAGAAAACCTCTTCCAGAGTGCTCAGGACCTCAGATTGGGCTGAAGGTTCACCTTCCAACAAGACAATGACCCTAAGCACACAGCTAAAATAACAAAGGAGTGGCTTCGGAACAACTCTGACCATTCTTGACTGGCCCAGCCAGAGCCCTGACCTAAACCCAATTGAGCATCTCTGGAGAGACTGAAAATGGCTCCTCCACCAATGTTCACCATCCAACCTGACGGAACTGGAAAGGATCTGCAAGGAAGACTGGCAGAGGATCCCCAAATCCAGGTGTGGAAAAACTTGTTGCATCATTCCCAAGAAGACGCATGGCTGTACTAGCTCAAAAGGGAGCTTCTGCTCAATACTGAGCAATGGGTCTGATTACTTATGACCATGTGATATTTCAGTTTTTCTTTTTAATTTGCATAAATTTCTACTTTTTTTTTTTCTGTCAAGATGGGGTGCTGAGAAATGATGAGAAATAAAATGAACTTTTTTGATCTTAGCAAATGTCTGCAATGAAACAAAGTGAAAAATTGAAAGGGGTCTGAATACTTTCCGTACCTACACAATTTAAGTTATCATTATCAAACACAATATCACTGCAGCGATTCCTGATTTTGTGAGGATTAATATGTTCGGTTTATGCTAACACTGTGTGAAGTCTGTAAACCATAGTATAGTGGTGCTCGACATGTGTTTAGTAGGTTAGTGTTTTTTTTAATTTTTTTATTTTACATTCTGTTGGACGTGTGTGTGTGTGTATGTATTTATTTATTTTTTTTATTTAAAATGCTTTGTGTCATTGAAGTCAGTGGAAAAACTCACCTGCCCTCAACTTTAGTAGCTCTAAAGCGATATTGCTTTTCACCAGTAGATGGCAGTAGCGGCTTTGTAATGTCAGTGACTGCTGTTAACCTTGAATAGGAACAAGTTACCCCAGCCTGAATGTGGAACAGTCAATATAGCTGAGTGCATTCATGTATTGATCTAAAACTCTTTTTTTTTTTTTTTTTTTTTTTTTTTTTTTTTTTTGTTGTTGTTGCTGTATTTGAAGTTATTAAAAATATTAGGCACCTAAATCAATATATTCTTCATTAAGCAGGTGTAACCAGCAGGCGATATGAGGAGGGATGCCATCATCCTTGTTAGCAAAATTACCAAAATCCGTCCCCCTTGTTAACCTGCTCAAAAGATGCTCTTCTTTGTCTCACAGAGGCACTTCACATTGCCGCTTTTAATAATCGCCACAATCTCGGAATATATGAGGAATACTGGTTTTGAACTGCCTGTGGGAAGATTAGGCATGTAAGAGTCCATTCTTGATTAAAAGCTCTGTTTCTGCTGTCTACTTTTCTCTTTTAGAGCATGCCATGTGAAATGATTTCTCGTCTTGTCTCTGCTCTCCCTGTGTGTGTGTGTGTATATGGATGGATGGATGGATAGATAGATAGATAGATAGATCACTCACTCACTCACTGACTTGACTTGTGGGCTGCTAAACCAGTGCTGTAAAGGCTAGAAAAGCTGCACCGGTTAAAATAGAGACGCTCCCATTGGGCCATGCCCCCTGTTTAAAAATTAACAAATCGCCTACTGTGTGTAACACTGCAATGGGCTGCATTATGAAAGATGTTTCTACTGTTGTGTTTGTCCTTATGTATATAAGTGAGGGTATACAAAATATTTATTATTGTACTTTTTACTGCATATTTTGCCGTAGGGCTTATACTTATTTGTCTCTTGCCTCATGTCATGCATCCCAGTGCCTGCTGTGTCACTGCTGGACAAAAATAGCCAAATAATAAACAATGAGACAAGACAGCAGACATAACTTGAGTGATAGAGCATGAAGAAGAGGTACAAAAAGATACACTATGTTAACAAGGAGACAACACTACGACCCTGGTTTCCCATAAGTGCATCACATCACCTGAAGTCCTAATGAGGTATAGCTCCTGTGGCAGAGGATGTCTGACAGGAAATGTCCTTCAAAATATAAACACAACAACATCCAGGAGGCATGTACAGAGAGGAAGTACATCTAGAGAGGAGACAGAAGTTACTTATAAAGGTGTTCCTTCCTGGACTTGTTGACTGAAAACAGAAGAAAAATAAGATCTGAAACTGTCAGTAAGTAGCACTGCATTTATGACTAGATACCTAGGGGTTAGTGGAAAAAATGTCTTTTTGTAATTTGGGTGAACTGACCTTTTAAATT